>NC_057812.1:657213606-657369730 GCF_018294505.1 Triticum aestivum
AATTAACACGATCCTCCCCTACAAAGTATCATACTCTCAATAATTAATATGATCTTCCCGTCCAAAGAATATGATACTCTCCATAAATTAACGCATTTTTTTTGAAATGTACCGATTTGATTAGATTATTCCAAGTTAATCAATGAGAAGGGGTGGAGGCAAGGAGGCGAATGTAAAAACTCCTCTTTAATAGTAGAGATACATAATGTTTGTGTATTCGTGAAAAAAAATCTTGACATTAGAAGTGCCAAGATTTTGGTGACCTGTCTTTGGATTTTGATTAATGACGCACTTTTATTTCAACTGTACGCATGGATTGTTGAGTATGTATAAAACGAGGACACCCCCTGCGGGGTTACGAGCAGCAGACGAGCACGCCTAGCACTGTCTCACTCCCTCCATGGGCAGGTCCATGAACAACTTCCATACAGCAGTGGTACTCTCGGTGCTTCTTCTCATCTGCTTTGCTAACCGCGGGCAATGTAAGTACCCGCAGCTAGCTAATCACCAGGCCTATTGACAAACCTCAGTTAATGTGTCTTCCAAACCATTTTTCTTTCTTCGGATTGGTGCATACGGTGATCGTACCATAGAGTCAAAGACTAACATGAACATTGGCAGTTTTTTTTCTGTTCCACAGGTAGAAACTTGGAGCAAGTCATGGAAAATGGCAGCAAGGTCCACTTACCATACGGGCTCTGCCAAGCAAGAACCTACGTAGATATGCCGGATTGTTACTGCTGTTTGATAGACAACACCTGCCACCCTTCGAGTGAAACATGCATTAAAGCCTGTCAAAGCTCTTTCTCTAGACGTGTTTTCCGCAGCCCTCCTATCTAATCTTTACATGCATTGCATGGCTTAATTCTAGAATAATGTGTAGTTTTTATTGCTCGGTTGCTCCACGATCCGAGTTTTCCAGTGTTGAGAATTGAAAGGTTTCTGTTGCGTTCCTCATCACAAAATAAATAGATATATGTTGTGTTAATCTATATTCGTTACCCACTGGTTTAATTTCTTTTTTATCTTTGTCAAAAAGAAAACCATGAATCTAGCACGCGGATGTTCTCTTCATGAAACTACAGCGCGACCAGGTCCAGCACCATCCGATTGGGCATGCATCTGTGTGCACCTAGCCTGATGATAACACCGGGATGAGGCGTACAAGGAGTTGGTCACGTGTATGGGCCATCACGCAAGTGAAATCAAACTTAAACCGCCCGGGAGAGTATTTTTGGGCCTGTAAAGACTATGGTGGCAGTGTTTAGTCTTGAGTACGTGAGAGAGCCAATTGCCGCTGATACAGACAGTTTGTTGGTGATCAATGCTGATAGGGGCTTCCCCGGCATTCTTGGTAGTATAGATTTTATGTATTGGAAGTGGAAGAATTGTCCATTTTCTTGGCAGGGCAGCATAAGAGGCACGTGAAAGGTGCCACTGTCATACCAGAAGCGGTGGCTTTACAAGATCTGTGCAAATGGCATTCTTTCTTCGGCATGGCCGGTTCTCACAATGAGATCAACGTGCTTCAGCGTTCTCTCGTGTTTGCAAGGCTTGCAGAAGGCCACTCCTTAGAGGTCAACTTTGAGATCAATAGCCACCATTACAATAAGGGATAATACTTAGCTGATGCTATCTATCCTCAATGGTCAACTTTTATGAAGACAATACCCAATCCGCAAGGAGAGAAGAGACAGGGATTTGCCCAAATGCAAAAGAGTGCTAGAAAGGATGTGGGACGTGCTTTTGGTGTGCTTCAATCTTGATGGGGTATCGTTCAAAACCCTACACTGAAATGGAGCATCCAGAAGTGTCGGAATCGGGGCTCCGATGACCCAAAGGTTCGAACTCTAGGGTGCACTCATTCCTAGCACCCTATCTTTCCTTGCAGCTAACCACGGCGAGGCTACGACGAGAGTGAGCTGACGAGAGCGGGCTGGTGGCGCAGCGGTTACCCAGGTTCAGGTCACCTAGTGGTGTAAAGACTACTCTTGCTTGGATTGGGATTGCCTTATCGACGGAATACAAAATCTGAAAGTATATATCCCAATAATTAATAGATTGCTAGAACTAGCCTTAGTTATCTACTAATTATTACTTTTTCATGTCATTTGTTAAAGATTTCCTTATTAATAAAATACGAAATCTGGAAGAATATACAGATTTCCTTATTAATGAATACGAAATTCGGAAGAATATATAGATTTCCTTATTAATGAGTATGAAATCTGGAAGAATATATAAGGATATATTCTTCCAGATTTCTTATTTTGTTAATAAGGAAATCTTTACCATGTTAAACTGACACAGATATTTAGCCTATTTTCCAAATATGGATACCAAATTTGGAAGGTGGACCAAAGAAATATGGACACACGCACGCGCACACACACATACGCACCCCCCAGGGCCGACCCTGGGCCAGGGCAGCAGGGGCGATGGACCGGGGCCCAGTGAAATTAGGGGCCCCGACCTATAGAGTACAGTGTATATATATAAGCCCTGATGAATTGGCGCAAAAAAATAAGGGGCTGTAGGCAGGGTCGCAGGGAGGCCCATCTTCAACAGAAGCCCAACTGCCAAGAGGCCCGAAGTCACGCTGGTTCGTTTTCTCGCCAAGGGGCATAGAGGCGAGCGACTCTCCTCCTCCTTAGTCTGAACGCCGGTTCGTTTTCTCGCCTGTTCGCCTTCATAGATCAGCGGACCGGGCAACTACGAGTCTTCAACTGCGGCTGCCGCCAGATGCGTTCGCAAGGAATAGCAGGAGACAAAGGTAAATCTCAATATATATTTCTCTTAGCCCTCAATCTTAATCTAGTGATTAATCTAAATTCTTCTTTTTACAACAATAGTGTTCTTGGAGTAGAGTTCGATCTGTTGTTGCCGACTTGGGTCCTGGACTTCTTGTGTCCTTGATGATTGAATTTGGATAGTTGCAGCCGATACGTCTCCGTCATATCTACTTTTCCAAACACTTTTGCCCTTGTTTTGGACTCTAACTTGTATGATTTGAATGAAACTAACCAGGACTGACGCTGTTTTCAACAGAATTACCATGGCGTTATTTTATGTGCAGAAAACAAATATTCTCGAAATGACCTAAAACTCCATAGAACATCTTAGAAATAACAATAAAAAATCCTCGCCAAAGATGAAGACCAGGGGGCCACACCCTTCTCACGAGGGTGGGGGGCGCCCCCCCTAGGGCGCGCCCCCTACCTCGTGGGCCCCCTGTTGCGTCTCCGACTCCAACTCCAACTCTATATATTTGCTTTTAGAGAGAAAAAAATCAGAGAGAAGAAATCATTGTGTTTTACGATACGAAGCCGCTGCCAAGCCCTAAAACCTCTCGGGAGGGCTGATCTGGAGTGCGTTTGTGGCTCCAGAGAGCGGGATTCGTCGCCGTCGTCATCATCAACCATCCTCCATCACCAATTTCATGATGCTCACCGCCGTGCGTGAGTAATTGCATCGTAGGCTTGCTGGACGGTGATGGGTTGGATGAGATTTATCATGTAATCGAGTTAGTTTTGTTAGGGTTTGATCCCTAGTATCCATTATGTTCTGAGATTGATGTTGCTATGACTTTGCTATGCTTAATGCTTGTCACTAGGGCCCGAGTGCCATGATTTCAGATCTGAACCTATTATGTTTTCATGAATATATGTGAGTTCTTGATCCTATCTTGCAAGTCTATAGTCACCTACTATGTGTTATGATCCAGCAACCCTGAAGTGACAATAATCGGGACCACTCCCGATGATGACCATAGTTTGAGGAGTTCATGTATTCACTATGTGCTAATGCTTTGTTCCGGTTCCCTATTAAAAGGAGGCCTTAATATCCCTTAGTTTCCAATAGGACCTCGCTGCCACGGGAGGGTAGGACAAAAGATGTCATGCAAGTTGTTTTCCATAGTTGTTTTCCATTGACTGTTACATGATGAACCACATCCGGCATAATTATCCATCACTGATCCGGTGCCTACGAGTTTTCCATATACTGGTTCTCGCTTATTTACTTTTCCGCTGCTACTGTTACAATAACTACAAAATACCAAAAACATTACTTTTGCAGTCTTTAGTTCTGTTGCCGCTACCACCACTATCATATTACTTTGCTACTAAACACTTTGCTGCAGATACTAAGTTTCCAGGTGTGGTTGAATTGACAACTCAGCTGCTAATACTTGAGAATATTCTTTGGCTCGCCTTGTGTCGAATCAATAAATTTGGGTTGAATACTCTACCCTCGAAAGCTGTTGCGATCCCCTATACTTGTGGGTTATCAAGACTAATTTCTGGCGCCTTTGCCGGGAAGCATAGCTCTATTCTTTGAGTCACTTGGGATTTATATCTGCTGGACACTATGAAGAACTTGAGAGATCCAAAAACCAAGATCTATCCCTCAACTACGAGGGGAGGCAAGGAACTGCCATCTAGCTCTGCACTTGATTCACCTTCTGTTATGAGTAAGTTAGCGACACCTACATCTGCTTCTGCTATTCGTTCTGATATGTCGCATGTTATTGATGATGCCACTTCTACTATGCATGATACTTATGATGAAGCTGCTTCTATGCCTGATAATACTGTGCCCGTTAGTGAATTTCTTGATGAACAAATTGCTAGGGCTAGAGAAAAAGAAATTATTGAATCTGAATATGATGATGAAAATATGCCTGTTATTCCTGAGGGTTATCTTTTTAATATGGAATCTTCTGCCGCTATTTTTGCTTGCAGAGATAGATATGAGCTTAAGAGGTTATTAATTAAATGGAACAAAGAATCACTTAGAGATAAAATGAGACCCGACCCTGCTTTTGCTACTTCACCTATTTGTGTTCCTGATAAGGATTATGAATTCTCTGTTGATCCTGATATAATTACTTTGGTTGAATCTGATCCGTTTTATGCCTATGAATTTGAAACTGTTGTGGCACATCTTACTAAGTTAAATGATATAGCTGCCCTGCTCACTAATGATGAGAGATCGCGTTACTTTTATATACTCAAAATATTTCTGTTCTCATTAAAGGGTGATGCTAAGATATGGTTTAATTCTCTTGATCCTGGTTGTGTGCGTAGTCCCCAGGATATGATTTATTACTTCTCTGCTAAATATTTCCCTGCTCATAAGAAACAAGCTGCTTTGAGGGAAATATAAAACTTCGTGCAAATTAAAGAAGAGAGTCTCCCACAAGCTTGGGGGAGGCTTCTCAAGTTACTTAATGCTTTGCCTGATCATCCTCTTAAGAAACCTGAAATACTTGATATCTTTTATAATGGACTAATCGATGCTTCCAGAGATTACCTGGATAGTTGTGCTGATTCTCTTTTCAGGGAAAGAACACCGGATGAAGCTGAAATTCTATTGAATAATATGTTGACAAATGAAAATAATTGGGCACCTCCTGAGCCAACTCCTGAGCCACCTCCTGAGCCAGCTCCTGCTCCAATTACTGAGCCCATTCTTAAACCAACTCCGAAGAAGAGAGGTGTTCTATTTCTCAGTCCCGAAGATATGCAAGAGGCAAAGAAATCTATGAAAGAAAAAGGTATTAAAGCTGAAGATGTTAAGAATTTACCTCCTATTGAAGAAATACATGGTCTTAATTCACCGCCTGTTGAAGAAACATATGATCTCAATTCTTTATTTACTGAAGAACCTCCTGATCCCGATATCCCGACACAGGTAGTAAAGGTAAATTCTCTCTATAGATACGATAAAGCTGAAGTCCCTTGTCGGTGTCATAACCGGCAGATCTCGGGTAGGGGGTCCCGAACTGTGCGTCTAGGCCGGATGGTAAAAGGAGGCAAGGGACACGATGTTTTACCCAAGTTCGGGCCCTCTTGATGGAGGTAAAACCCTATGTCCTGCTTGATTAATATTGAAGATATGGGTGTTACAAGAGTAGATCTACCACGAGATCAGAGAGGCTAAACCCTAGAAGCTAGCCTACTGTATGATTGTATGTTGTGATTGTTGTCCTACGGACTAAAACCCTCCGGTTTATATAGACACCGGAGAGGGTTAGGGTTACACAAGGTCGGTTACAAAGGAGGAGATATCCATATACGTATTGCCTAGCTTGCCTTCCATGCCAAGTAGAGTCCCATCCGGACATGAGACGAAGTCTTCAATCTTGTATCTTCATAGTCTAACAGTTCGGCTAATGGAGATAGTCCGGCTGTCCAGAGACCCCCTAATCCAGGACTCCCTCAGTAGCCCCTGAAACAGGCTTCAATGACGACGAGTCCGGCGCGCAGTTGTCTTTGGCATTGCAAGGCGGGTTCCTTCTCCGAATACATTACAGAAGAAGTTGAATACGAGGATAGTGTCCGACCCTGCAAAATAAGTCCCACATTTCACCGTAGAAAGAATAATGTTTTTTGCAGAGCTAATTTGCTAGCTTGTTTTGACAGCATGACGTCATGTCATGGCCTGGTGACTATTCGAACCATTTCTTTTAACGAGCCCCGCACATAACGCGAGATCGTGTCCCCTTATTACGGGACTCTCATTAATATGGGCGTGGGTAACCCAACCGCGCCATCAATTGCGGCGCTTGGGGGATAAACGAGTTTTACTAGGCAAGTGGGGACGTTTAATTTTGTCCGCCCATATAAAGGATAATGATTCACCTTACTATCCATGCCTTCTTCCTCCTCTGCTCATCCGCTCCCGCATACTCGAGCTCTAGCGCCCAAGTCCTCACTTCCATCTCAACCTTCTCCAACCATGTCCGGAGCGGGAGGCAAGTGGATGGTCTCCTCCATCACAGAGGGAGACGTCAAGAAACTGAGGAGAGCCGGATACCTGCACGACGATATCGCACACCGGCTCCCAGATGAGGGACAGCTCATCCCCACCCCCGAGCCCCATGAGAGGGTGGTATTCCTCACCCATTTCCTCCACAGACTGGGATTCCCTCTCCATCTCTTCGTCCGGGGCTCATGTTTTATTACGGCTTGGATTTCCACGATCTGGCCCCGAACTTCATCCTCAACATCTCGGCATTCATCGTCGTGTGCGAGGCCTTCCTCCGCATCAAGCCCCACTTCGGCTTATGGCTGAAGACCTTCAATGTCAAGCCAAAGGTAGTGAGCGGCCGCCAGGCGGAGTGCGAAGGCACCATGGTGGGCAAGATGCCCAACATCACATGGCTCGAGGGCACCTTCGTGGACACCATAAAGGGGTGGCAATCGGGGTGGTTCTATATCACCGAGCCGCGCGACCCCGCATGGGTAGCGACCCCCAAGTTCCGATCTGGCATCCCCATGCGGCTCACCTCTTGGAAAGAGAAGGGCATGTCCTTGGGTAATTCAAAAGAGCTGACCGGACTCCAGTCATGTATTCAGAACATGGTGGATAAGAAGCTCAAGCTTGTCAACATAGTCCAGGTTATGCTTGTTCGCCGGATACTCCCGTTCCAACAACAGGAGTTTACCTTGTGGGAGTTCAATCGGGCGCAGCACCGAACTCTGAATAGGCTCTTCGACACGACTCATGAAGATGCCTGGAGGGTGCTGTTCAAGGGCGCCACGGTCCCTCCCCCCATTACTGAGGATCGTGGATTCAGCGCGAAGTGCCACACCAGTGCGGTAAGTTGTTTTACCTTTCACAGGATACTTGTTTTCTATATAGATTGATTCTATGCGGGATCTAAACTCTCGTGCCGTTAACAGGACTGTCAGAAGATGGCTAGACAAATCGACTATCTGGCTCCCTTGCCCGAAGGCCCTGTAGACGCCCTTTTGGCGAAGATGTTGACTCCGGCCCCTTATAAGGTGCCGGAGAAGACCCAGAAGGCCAAGGGAGCTCGAAAGAGTTCCCGACGCCAGGCGTCGTCAGACTCACCATCCGATGAGTCTGCGACACACTCTTCCCCCGAAGACGAGGAAGAGGAATAAGAGGCTCCCCCACCGACTGGGGGAGACAAGAAAAGGAAGGCCGTCCCAACTGGGGAGGCTGGAGGGTCCAAGAAGGGAAGGACACTCCTTCCGGACAGCTCCACCGCCGCCGACGAAAGTGAAGACGAGTGGTTGCCAAGGACCAAGCCCCAGGGGAGATCGTAAGTATACGGATACCAAAGTAACCCATAGGATTCCTTTGTCGCATTGCTTTCCCTAACGCCGAACTCAATTGTGCAGGCCACCCCAAGCCAATATCGAGGTATCCTCGGACGGCTCCCTGGGCGCGTCGGACATGGATAGCGATCCAGTCCCGACCACCACCTGCCCTCATCCAGCCGACGACACCGAGGTGCTGTCTCAAGAGGCACCGGATCGAGGGGGACAGTCCCGGAGGTGCCTCAAGGCGACCTTCCGGACTCCGGGAGCCGAAGGGACGGGGTCCCCGAGAGCTCCGAGTATGGCACTCAGCCGAACACCGCGCCGGACCCCCCAACGGCTCCGAGCTCGGGTAGGCGTTCCCCTTCTAAGGGAGGTGAGACGCCTGTGCCGGTGACCTCTGTCCATCCAGAGGCGCCGGACACTATGTTGGAAGCGCTCCGCAGCGCTTCCATCGAGGAGGAGCACCGCACTATCATGAGTGCGGTGATCCAGAAGGTTCAATCCGCCAAGAGCGGATTGACTGAAGCCTGTACTAGCCTTCTAACAGGCTTCGAGGTAAGTGTTTTAAAATGTAGTAGAAATATTACTGCATAGACAGTAGCCCATGATGCTTTGTTCGGTGTTCACAAAGAAAAGCCGAACAGAGGATCAAATAATATCGCAGGAGTCTAATATAAGTATGTCAATATGCATATGCAGGCTTTGCTGCTGGCGTCCGCCGCACTGACTGCGGAGGTCGCCGTACTGAAGGAGGCCCTCGAGGGATCCTAGAAAGAGCTCGGCCTTGCTAAGAGGCAGCTCGAGGAGAACAAGGGTAAGTAATACCCCGTCCGTAGATGAGAAAAGGACGTGATTGCTAAGATGACATGATCATTGTATGTTTGCCAGGGGCCATGACCGAGGTGGTGACCCTGAAGCAAGCGCTGTCCCAGGCCGAAAGAAGGCGGCCCAGGAGCGCACTGAGCGAGAGAGGCACGAGGCTCGGGTGGGCGAGGTGCAGCAAGAGCTCCAGGCTCTCGTGACCAAGCACGAGGTGTTGGAGCTTGACCTAAAGATGAGAGAGTCTGAGCTTGCCGCGGGCCGTGAGAGCACGAAGAGTGCCAAGGCCGAGGCCCAGAAGGCCCTTCAGGAGATCGACACGATGAAGAAGATAGCGGCGGGTAAGGCTTTCTATATGCAAAGCAAGCATCTAAAGGTGAATTACCGATTACTTACCCGAATCCGGAGCTCTTCAGGAGCATTCACAGATTTGCCCCGCAGTGTGTCCGATGCCGCACTGTTCTATCAGGCCGAGGACGGAAGCTCGATGGAGAAGTTGTTCTGGTCTCAGTATGCTGAGGCCGAACATCCGGTGCCAATGAGCGACCAGCTAAAGCAGATGGCCGAGCTACATAAGGCGGCCGATCAGGCCATGAAGGGCTTCATAGTCCGGTTGTGGCCTGGTGACAGCCTTCCGAACAGCTTCTTCGGCCTGGTGAGGCGGCTTGTGGATGCCTGCCCACGATTGGAGGTCGTCAAGCGATCCGTCTGCATTGAAGGTGCACGCCGGGCCTTCGCCCGTGTAAAAACACAGTGGGTCAAGCTAGACGCCGTGAAGCTGATCAAGGAGGGGCCGCCGGAGGGTAAGGAGCACTGCCACCCCAAGATGTACTACGAGGGTGTTCTGCCGGGCGCCTGTCTTATCGCGGATGAGTGTTCACAAAATGTAATATTTGAATGAGACTTGCTCGTTTTGTCCTATATGTATGAAAACTTGTATCGTATTCGCTATGCAATGCTTGTGTGAATTTAAAATATTACCTTCTGTTTGGATGTTTATCCAATCTGAGAGGTGGCTAGTCCTCGGCTTCTGCCCCCATGCCGCTAGTGCTGGGGTGTTCGGGATAAACCTGAGCACTCTTGTTCGCATATTTGGGTCCTTTGAGGGAGGTGCTCAGCACAACGAACAAGGCAACAGGACTAATATTGCTTTATCACTCTCACTTAGCCATAGAATTCTATAATTTTAAATTTCGGCGAAGCCCCTAGTGTTGGGAAGGCTGAATTCGGGGTGCGATACACGCCTGTAAGCCGGACGGAGCCGGCCCCTCGCCCTAAGCGGCATAAGTCTTTAGGGACTCGAAAAACCTCGCCGAATAGCGACCAGTCTCTCGCCTTATCATGACAGTCAATTTTAGCTTTCTCTACTGAGGTGCTCGGCCCGGTAGAACCGGGGCACAATCACAGTAGTTCTCCTAGCGCTACCTTAGCTGATGGAGCGGAACGTAAGGTACCAAAACATAGGAGCCGGGCAAACCCAACATTTGACCAAAGACATGATTCGGAGCTGATGCATATAATGCTATAAGTTCGGGGTGCCGCACTTGTGAAAGTGTTCGGACTTTTCACACCATATTGTGGGTACGTAAGCCCCTGGTGCATTGGCTGTACCAGAGTGTACGGTTGCTAGGCGTCATTAATGAACACATGGATATGTATACATATAACAAAAATGCGATAATAGTCGTAATGTCATTCATTGTATATTAAAAAATTGCATTAAAGCAGAGTGATACAGATAGTGTAATGAGCAAAAGAGTAGGACTATGTCCCTTCCAAGGGCGAGCTGAGGAATTATATGAAATCTGTAATCCACCTGGGAATTCCGTAGTCATCGGTCTCCTTGGTTGCTGTGTCATGTGTTCGGCAATAGAGCTGCCGGCAGTGTTTCCAGAGATTGAAGTCCTGAAAGAAAAAGAAAAATAACCAGACGGGAAGCCCCTGGTGCGGTTTAGGCCGCGTTTTGGGGCGTGCCGTAGTTGTGCCTCCCCCTCCCCATCTGTGCCCATGGTATTTTTAATGCATAATTATGTACGCGTGGCACGAACAACGTCGTTGGGATGGGATTGGGGTGGCCGTCGTATTGCTACGCGAGCTTAGATCGCGCCAGGCGGTCTATTTGCCGATTGCCCCGAGCGCGCTTGAAGGTGTCCGGGATTTGAAATGCTGAATTGGTAGATTGCCTTGAGAGGCTGCTTTGCGCTTCTGCTGCGAGGGCCACGGTGTGCTCCTCTGTTCGGAGAGAGCGCTATGTGTTTCCATTGACTGTAATAACTCCGTGAGGTCCTGGCATCTTGAGCCTGAGGTATGCATAATGTGGTACCGCATTGAATCTAGTGAATGCGGTTCGTTTGAGCAGCGCGCGATAACCACTGCGGAACGGTACTATATCGAAGATTAACTCTTTGCTTCGGAAGTTATCCGGGGATCCGAAGACCACTTCCAGTGTAATTGAGCCTGTGCAGTGGGCCTCTATGCCTGGAATGACGCCTTTGAAGGTCGTCTTTGTGGGTTTGATCCTGGAGGGGTCTATACCCATTTTGTGCACTGTGTCCTGATAAAGCAGGTTCAGGCTACTGCCGCCGTCCATGAGGACTCGAGTGAGGTGAAATCCGTCGATGATTGGGTCTAGGACCAGTGCGGTGAATCCGCCATGACGGATACTGGTGGGGTGGTCCCTGCGATCGAAGGTGATCGGATAGGAGGACCAAGGGTTGAACTTTGGGGCGACTGGCTCCAACGCATATACGTCCCTAAGCACACGCTTCCGCTCCCTCTTGGGGATGTGGGTTGCGTATATCATGTTCACCATCCGCACATGCGGGGGAAACCTCTTCTGTCCTCCAGTGTGCGGCTGCCGGGGTTCTTCCTCGTCATCGCTATGCGGCCCCTTGTCCTTGTTTTCGGCAATTAACTTGCCGGCCTACTTGAACACCCAACAATCCCTGTTGGTGTGATTGGCTGGCTTGTCTGGGGTGCCGTGTATTTGACACGAGCGATCGAGTATATGGTCCAAACTGGACGGACCCAACGTACTTTGTTTGAATGGCTTTTTCCGCTGACCGGGTTTAGAGCCTTTGAATCTGGCATTGACTGTCGTATCCTCAGTACTTTCGCCGTTAATGCGGCGCTTATGCTTGTTGCGACATGACCTACTGCTGCCGTCCTTGGTATCTGAGGTACCATGGTTCTTTGATATGTTGTTACTGCGAGCCAACCAGCTGTCTTCTCCCGCACAAAAGCGGGTCATGAGCGTCGTGAGGGCTGCGATAGATTTCGGCTTTTCCTGACCAAGCTGTCAGGCTAGCCACTCGTCTCGGATGTTGTGCTTGAAAGCAGCTAAGGCCTCCGCATCCGGACAGCCGACGATTTGGTTTTCCTTTGTAAGGAACCAAGTCCAGAATTGCCTGGCCGACTCTTCTGGCTGCTGAATTATGTGGCTCAAGTCATCGACGTCTGGTGGTCGCACATAAGTGCCCTGAAAGTTGTCGAGGAATGCGGCTTCTAGATCTTCCCAGCAGCTAATGGAGTCCGCTGGCAAGCTATTAAGCCAATGTCGTGCTGGTCCTTTGAGTTTTAGTGGGAGGTACTTGATGGCATGTAAGTCATCACCGCGGGCCATGTGGATGTGGAGGAGGAAGTCCTCAATCCATACCACGGGATCTGTTGTGCCATCGTATGATTCAATGTTTACAGGTTTGAAACCTTCTGGGAATTGATGTTCCATTACTTCGTCTATGAAGCATAAGGGGTGTGCGGCGCCTCTGTATTGGGCTATATCGCGACGTAGCTCGTATGGGTCCTGCCCGCTGTGTTCGGCCCGGCCGGATTTGCTTTTACTGTATCCGGCGTGACGTTTATCATCTCGTAGAGTGGTGCGCCCTCGTGATCCATAGATCTATCTTGAATGCTTTGCTTTGTCCTCCAATATGTCTCGCAGGTCTGGCGTATCTCCCCATGCCTTTTTTATTTGGATGGCGTTGGGGCGGATGCTGAGCTTTCGGCAGGAATGCCTCTCTATCGCGGCCACGAGGTGGACGATTAGCCGTATCATACGCTTCTTCCTCCAGTCGGGGTAGTAACCTGCGTCTTCGGTAACTCTTGGAGGGACGCTAGAGTTTATATTCCTCGGCTGCGAGGACTTCAGTCCATTTGTCAGCTAGCAGATCTTGATTAGCTTGAAGATGCTGCTGCTTTTTCTTCAGGCTATTTGCCGTGGCCATAAGCCTGCGCTTGAAGCGCTCTTGTTCGACGGGATCCTCTGGTATGGCAAATTCATCATCGCCGAGGCTTGCCTCGTCTTCGGAGGGGGACATGGAATTGTCATCCTCCTCCTCTCCGCCAGCCGCTCTCTCAGGAGAGCTGGCTCCTTCATCCTCCTGATCTAACTCTTGCTGGAGGGGATTTTTGTTGTCTTCGGCGCTATCCGGAGTATTATTATCTCCTGTGCTGGTATCACCGCTTTTGCTTTGGCGGGACTTAGAGCGGCGCCGCTGACGTCGGCGCTTGGGTTGCATCTTGGAGGGGTCATCCTCCGCTATCTCGTCGCCGTTGCCTTCATTAGGTGTATCCACCATGTATATATCATACGACGAGGTGACCTTCTAGTGCCCTATAGGCGCTGGCTCATGTTCGTATCCTACATTGTCGCCCATACCATCGATGTCTTCGGAGTCGAAGTCGAGCATGTCAGTTAAATCATCGATAGTGGCTACAAAGTGGGTGGTGGGTGGGCGTCGAATTTCTTCGTCGTCCGTATCCTAGTCCTGTTGGCCATGATCCGGCCAGGGCTCTCCTGACAAAGAGAGAGACCTTAGTGAATTCAGAATGTCGCCGAAGGGCGAGTGCCGAAAGATATCCGCAGCGGTGAATTCCATGATCGGCGCCCAGTCGTATTCGATTGGCAGGGGCACGGATGGTTCGGGGTCCGGAGGAGAGTCCGGCACCTTGGAGTCACGGGCTGCGCAGAGGATTATGTTGGTGTTCGGCTCGATCGCCGTTGAGACTGCAGCCCCTGAGGTGGCGTCTAGCCACCCGTCCTCGATTAGCGCAGCTGGCTCCGAGCTAAGGGTCGGAGCTGATATGGGCGCGGCCTCTGGAGTACCATCCGACGGCAGAGCTAGGTCATACCTACCGCGACAATGCGGCGCGCCCGGCTGTGGCTCGAATCCGTTGAAGATCAAGTCCCCACGGGTGTTTTCCGTGTAATTCAAACTTCCAAATCTGACCTGATGGCCAGGGGCGTAGCTTTCAAGCGAATTGGCCTGCAGTGCAAAGCCGCCGAATACGAAGATCTGTCCGGGTAGAAAAGTATCACCCTGGACCGCATCGCTATTGATGATAGTAGGAGCCATCAAGCCTAACAACGACGACACAGAGGAACTCTCAATGAAAGCACCAATGTCGGTGTCAAAACCGGCGGATCTCGGGTAGGGGGTCCCAAACTGTTTGTCTATGCCGGATGGTAACAGGAGGAAAGGGACACGAAGTTTTACCCAGGTTCGGGCCCTCTTGATGGAGGTAAAACCCTACGTCCTGCTTGATTAATATTGAAGATATGGGTGTTACAAGAGTAGATCTACCACGAGATCAGAGAGGCTAAACCCTAGAAGCTAGCCTATGGTATGATTGTATGTTGTGATTGTTGTCCTACGGACTAAGACCCTCCGGTTTATATAGACACCGGAGAGGGTTAGGGTTACACAAGGTCGGTTACAAAGGAGGAGATATCCATATATGTATTGCCTAGCTTGCCTTCCATGCCAAGTAGAGTCCCATCCGGACACGAGATGAAGTCTTCAATCTTGTATCTTCATAGTCTAATAGTCCGGCTGTCCGGAGACCCCCTAATCTAGGACTCCCTCATCCCTCCTACTAAAATTGCTAGTCGGTGCTTGGATGAGTTTGATAACTTTATGTTTAAGCAAGACGACTTGAATGCTTATTTTGGTAGACAATTAAAAGAAAATGCTTATATGATTAGACGCTTGGGTGATTATATGGCTAATACTAAAGGTGAACTTAAACTTGTTAGCAAACATGCTTCTATGGTTACCACTCAAGTAGAACAAGTACTTAAGGCTCAAAAATAAGTGTTTAATGAAATGAATAGTAAGAAAAATGATTATGCTGTTAGAGTGGCTACTAGAACTGGTAGAATGACTCAGGAACCTTTGTATCCTGAAGGCCACCCTAAGAGAATCGAGCAAGATTCTCAAAGAAATAATATTGATGTTCCTAGTTCTTCTAAGAAGAAGAAGAAGAAAAATGATAGAACTATGCAAACTTCTAGTGAACCTATTGCTGAACCACCTGATAATCCAAATGATATTTCTATGTTTGATGCTGAAACACAATCTGGTAATGAACATGGACCTAGTAAAAATATTAATGATGATGTTCATGATGATGCTCAACCTAGTAATGACAATGATGTAGAAATTGAACCTGTTGTTGATCTTGATAACCCACAATCAAAGAATCAACGTTATGATAAAAGAGACTTTGTTGCTAGGAAACATGGTAAAGAAAGGGAACCTTGGGTTCAGAAACCCATGCCTTTTCCTACGAAACCATCCAAGAAAAAGGATGATGAGGATTTTGAGCGCTTTGCTGAAATGATTAGGGCTATCTTTTTGCGTATGAGATTAACTGACGTGCTCAAAACAAATCCTTATGCTAAATATATGAAGGATATCATTACTAATAAAAGAAAGATACCGGAAGATGAGATTTCCACCATTCTTGCTAATTATACTTTTAAGGGTGGAATACCAAAGAAACTTGGAGACCCCGGAGTACCTACTATACCTTGCTCCATTAAAAGAAATTATATTAAAACTGCTTTATGTGATCTTGGAGCCGGTGTTAGTGTTATGCCTCTCTCTTTATATCATAGACTTGACTTGAATAAGCTGACACCTACTAAAATATCTTTGCAAATGGCTGATAAATCAACTGCTATACCTATCGGTATATGTGAGGATGTGCCTGTTGTGGTTGCAAACATTACTATTTTAACGGACTTTGTTATTCTTGATATTCCCGAGGATGATAGTATGTCTATTATTCTTGGAAGACCTTTTCTTAATACTGCAGGGGCTGTTATTGATTGCAACAAAGGCAATGTCACTTTCTGAGGAAACAACCTCAAGTTCATAGTATCAACTCTATTGGAAAATTTTCATCGACTATATTTGGAGGTTTTGAATTTCCTCTTCCTACTGCCAAAAAGAAATATGATATTTTTATTATTGGGGATGTGCATACCCCTGTTGAGGTAACTTAGTGTTATTCGAAATTTCTCCGGTTTCATGATTATCGGAATGAGTTTGTTAACAAGACTTGATCAACCTTGTTAGTGGATTCTTTTCTATGAGCATGAGATAGATGAAACTATTAGCACAACCTTTTGTACCCCACTTTTACTTTCTGTTATTTATATTAAATAAAGTAAAAATAGTATTTTTCTGTCTGTTTCTTGACTTATCCGTGCAATATAAAAATATCCCGAAAATAAAAGTCCTCAGAATGCCATGCCAATTTAATATGATTTTTTCGGGAATATTTAAGGATTTACTGTGCAAAAATAACCGCGGGAGGAGCTGCCACCTAGTCACGAGGGTGGTGGGCGCCCCCCTAGGGCGCGCCCCCTGCCTCGTGGACCCGCGGTGGCCCTCCTCCACTTATCCTAGCACCCATCTTCTTCCTCTATCTCACACAAACCCGAAAAACCAACTCAAGCACGAGTTCCAGCCACTTTTGCTGTGATTTTCGATCTCCTTGCTCAAAGCATCTCTTGCAAAACTGCTTGGGGAGATTATTCCTTGGTATGTGACTCCTCCATTGGTCCAATTAGTTTTTGTTCTAGTGCTTTATTCTTTGCAAATTTGTGCTGCATAGGTGACCATGTTCTTGAGCTTGCATGTCAAATTTATATGGTTCCAAGTAGTTCTAATGCTTGATATAGGCTCTAGGCACTTGTAGGAGTAGTTGCTATCAGTTTTATTGAAGTTGGTTTACTTTTATTTTGAAGTTACTAAAAATTTCAGAATTTTTCAGGGAAAAACAACATGTTTAGGAAGATGTTCCAAGGTGGTTCCTCTAAGAAGCAAGGACCTAGGATGCTATGCGTGATGCTGACGAGGATCCACCAAGAGACGCTCCAGTACGGCCTTGCGAATGGCCGTCTGAAAATTTTATGGACCGTGTGGGAATTAAAGAAGAATTCAAAGCATATTTGTGCAATGCCGGTCTTGAAGATTTTGAGGCTAACAAATGCCCCCAGTATCATGATCTCACAAGTTCATTTGTGAGGAGGTTTGAGTATTCATCTTCGCGTAATTCTCCTTTAGTCATGTTTGATCTTTATGACAAATCTTATACCATGGACATAGAGGATTTCACTTCTTCTTGCGAACTTCCATCATGGGGCAGTATTATGGATCCCCCTAAATCTGAATTTAGAAACTTTCTTGCTAGTATAACTGTGGGGGAGTCCAGAGATATAACGTAGGCTACCATAGGGAGCATTCACTTTCCTGCTATACATTATTTTGCTCTTTTCATCGGTAGATGCATAAATGCTAAGGATGAAGCATGTCACATGTGTGTCCCTGATCTCAGCATTCTTAGGAGTGCTATGTTAGGAGACCAATCTTATCATATGGGAGCCATTGTAGCTCGTAGGTTGCACCATAATAGACATAATGGAGATTTCTTTGGAGGAATTTATGCAACCCGCTTAGCTCGTTTTCTTGAGATAGACATTCGTGAGGGTGATATGGAGTTGCCTCCTGCATATTTAGATTATAACTCTATGGCTTCGCACCAGTTTGTCGAGAGGCTTGAATCACCTCTCTTATATCGTTTAATTTTTGATAAACGACGTGTTTTCCGTATTACTCTCCCTGCTCCTGCCTTCTTTGATTCACAGACAAAAGGAAGATATGTTATTACCATAGAGGAGGCAGAAGAGTATGAGAGGAGAGCGGAGGCAGCTCGACTCCACGCTGCAGCACATCAGGCGATAACCGCTGCACATCAGTATGATCCCAACTATCCTTCCTCATCACAGTACGACCCCAACAACTATTATTATGGATATCCGCCAGGCCAGCCGTGGCCATAGACCAACTTAGGCCAAAAGCCTAAGCTTGGGGGAGTACGTATTCCTCACCGACATTACATTTATGTTCACACACACTCATTGCTCGATGTCGGTGCTCATACTTTTTCACTGTAATATCCATGCTAGTTTATTTTCTTTTCCTGCTTTCTTCTTGTGTGTTTGTTAAACCTTAAGAAAAACCAAAAAAATTAGTAGTAGTTTATTTTTCTGCTGTAGTAGTAATAATTAAAAAGAAAACCCAAAAATATTTCTCGTTCTTCTTCTGCTTGTTGGGAGCTTTCCCGTGTAAATAGTTTTATTTCTTTTCTTTTCTTTGGGGGTCAGTAGGAGAAGACCATAATTAAATTGTTCAAGTGGCTCTTATATGCATTATTGTTGATTTAACCAAGAGCCCATATTGCCTTGTCTTCTCCTGTTTATTGAATGCTCGCAGATTCCAGCTTAGTCCAATGCACATGCACTCTTATTATTATTCACACCGTTCGGTCGTGCAAGTGAAAGGCAATTATGATGATATATGATGGACTGACTGAGATGAGAAAAGCTGGTATGAACTCGACCTCTTTTGTTTTTGTAAATATGATGAGTCCCTCGTTCTTTATTCTGCTTATTATGAATAAACATGTTTGCAATGAAAATTAGAGATCACTAGTCATCAACCCGTGCATCTGCACGGGCTAGTTATTCGTATGGTAGGCCAAGATAAATCTTTATTCGTATACTCATTTAATACACAAATATTGACATATTTAACATAGAGAAATTAAGAAATTTACCCATCAAATATTAGTGAAAATATTAGATCTTTGCTTACCATATCAAATGTTTGAGATATTGGTTGACCATTTCATATTCAAGGAAGTATATAAGTAAATCAAAAACTGAATTCAGGAAAAAATGTGACTTTGGACCTACTCTAAATCACGTATTCCAACAGTGAGCATCATATGTCAACATGAGCCATGCAATCCTTGCTTTATCTGATTTTTAATAAATCTGTGTCTATTTCACCATATACTTCGGTCTAATATTATTAGATAAGATGTGTGGACCGGGTGGACCATCTGCATAAGAGATGACAAAGCTAGTAAGAAGTGAGGAAATAATGCTAAAGTAGAGCCACGGTCAGTAGATACTAACTAGAAACAACACTCAGTTTGCCAATCAATGTGATTTTCCTAGAGCAATCCAAAGTGTACAACTATCAATGCAGTGCGACAAAAGTAAACCAATGATTTCTTTGTATGTGTGCCATAATTACGCTCCACAGTTGTATGCCATGCATCTGAATGAAAAAGTAGAAAGTAAAACAGAAATAGTTAAAGACAGAGATAAAGACAGAGATAAACTGCTCAAATAAAATCCTTTATAACGTAAAGTGTACACATAATGAACCAACATTTGAATTCAGTATTGTTGCCAATTATGTTCTAAATCTCTGTTAATTGAACATATCATGACCCTACATCTAATGAAGATATTTTAAAAACAGAAATAGTTTTCAGGCTTTCGTTTATACACTGGATCAAATTTGCATGGCACATACTTTTAGCTTTTGCGGACAAAACAAAATAAGCGAAGGGATACAAATATGGGAGAATTTACAGAACAAACATAGCGAATAATACCTCTCATGTCTGCCCTACGTAGTTGCTGCCAGCCGAGGCTTTTTCTTAGTGCTTCATGGTCACGTCCTTCAATGGATCTGACTTTTTGCTGGCTTAGCACCAAACTATCTCCATTAGGAACTCACCGACTGAGCGCGGTGCAAGATGGCATGGCATGGCTAACATGTGCCATAGAGACTTGATTGATAGATGGATTTGGGTGTGTACGTATCGTGTAAAACCTGTTGTTAATCTTCCTTTGAAGGAGAGCCTGATGGCTGGTATGGCGCATGGGTGTAGGTTAAACAAATATGATGAAAATTGGTAGGACGGTATAACATACACTAATTCTTGTAATACCCAAAGTTATACATAGCGATCATATTACACGTAATTCTTTTGTATCATACTGTAGATAACTATCATATACACACAGTTAGCACACAAAGAAACGGAAGGTGAGAAAACAGAGACCATACTTTGCATTTGAACGACCACTTTGCAGTACATAGTTAGCAACTCTGAGGCTGAGCGTGACTGTAGCCCGGCGTTTAGTCATCCTGCATGTTGGCAGTAGCTGATCTCGCCGAGTAAATTGATTAGCCCAGACTGTAAACCTGTAGTATGTGCATGTGCTTCCGGCTGGTCGAAATCTAGCTAGCCTTGGACTGAATATCGTATCCAGCAGCCTGCTTCCAATGCTTGATCGTATACTTCTTTGTCAACAGAATTAAGGCATTGCATGCGTCCCTAAAGGGAGCTCTTCCAACCCATGTCCGCATCATGCAGTCCACTAGCCGACCAACGGCATGGTAGAATCCTAGTATAAGTTGCTTGCTGCCCGGACCATCTGATAGACCCAAAAAGTAGTGAAGCACATGAGGAGTGTGCACCTAGGAGGACAGGAGGGCACGACAAAATCTCCTCTTGGGGCCATGGAAGAACAGGACGGGACATGGCGGCCTTGAGGACGGACTGAATATTATTTTGGATCAAACTTCCTCCTGGGGCCATGGAAGAACAGGAGGCATGCGGCAGCTGTGACACGTATTTGTTTTTCAGACCTAGAGTTGAAAGGGATGAGTCATGAGAGATAGAGAGGCGTTGGAGTCATTAGAGGTCCGTAAGCATTGAAAGGGAGGAGTCCTGAGAGTTTGGGATTTCCCATCGGCTACTCATCAAAAATGGCTGTATGGGGCATGACGTATATTTTTTTTAATAATAGCAAGACGTGCAAGTTAGTTTTGATTTGGACTTTTTTTAATAGCAAGACGTGTAAGGTAATTCTGAATTGTACTTTGTTACGTGTAGTTTTTCCACCTTAAGAGTAGCATAAATCATGGGGTTGAAATAGATCAATCATATAGATCAACGGTGTAATTAATTTTAATGATGTGGATTAACATGGAGCCTCGTATGATGCCTCCAATTAGTAAATATAAGATAGTTGCTTGTGCCATGCTTGATTAGCTATGAGTTATAATGGTTTACCTTGTGTGCCAACATGCTATTGAGATGATTATGATGTGGTATGATGGGGTGGTATCCTCCTTTGAATGATTTAAGTGACTTGACTTGGCACATATTCACGCATGTAGTTGAAACAAAATCAACATATCCTTCATGATATTTATGTTCATGGTGGATTATATCCTACTCATGCTTGCATCCAATGTTTATTAATTTTAATGCATGTACATGGCTGTTGTCGCTCTCTAGTTGGTCGCTTCCCAGTCTTTTGCTAGCCTTCACCTGTACTAAGCGGGAATACTGCTTGTGCATCCAATCCCTTAAACCCCAAATTTATTCCAAATGAGTCCACTATACCTTCCTATATGCGGTATCTATCTGCCGTTCCAAATAAATTTGTCTATGCCAAACTCTAAACCTTCAAATAATCATTCTGTTTTGTATGCTCGAATAGTTCATGTATCAACAAAGGTTGTCCTTCTCTTTCGTGTTAGGCGGGTTATTCTCAAGAGGAGTGGACTCCGCTCCTCACGCACGAGAAAATAGCTGGTCACCGGGATGCCCAGTCCCATGCTTTATGCAAACTAAATCAAAATTAATCGCAAACAAAACTCCTCCGGGGACCTGATGTATGTTGGAGGCACTCGTTGTTTTGAGCAAGCCATGGATTGATGCTTGTTGGTGGAGGGGGAGTATAAACTTTACCATTCTGTTTGGGAACCACCTATAATGTGTTTAGCATGGAAGATATGGCCATCTCTTAGTTGTTACATTGACAATGAAAGTATATCGCTCAAAATACAATTTATCTCTATTTCAAAACCGAGCTCTGGCACCTCTACAAATCCCTGCTTCCCTCAATGTTGGGCCTATCCATTTACTTTTATGTTGAGTCATCACCCTCTTATTAAAAAGCACTAGCTAGAGAGCACATCCGTCATTTGCATTCATTACTGTTAATTCATATTGGGTATGACTATGATTGGATCTCTTTTACCATGAATTATAATGTCTAGTCAGTCCTTGATCTTTAAAGGTGCTCTGCATTTATGTTTTGCGGTCTCAGAAAGGGCTAGCGAGATGCCATCTTCTTATATCATATTATGATTGTTTTGAGAAAGTGTTGTCATCTTATATCATATTTATTATTATGACTTGCTAGTTGATTATGTTATTGATATGAGTAATTGCGAGACCTGAGAATTATTGCAAATGTGGTTAGTTATGATCTATGCTGAAAACTTGAATGCTGGCTTGACATAGTTACAACAACAAGAGCAAACAGAGTTTGTAAAAGTTTTTCTTTCTTTCTTTCAGTTTGTCAACTGAATTGCTTGAGGACAAGCAAGGGTTTAAGCTTGGGGGAGATGATACGTCTCCATCGTATCTACTTTTCCAAACACTTTTGCCCTTGTTTTGGACTCTAACTTGTATGATTTGAATGGAACTAACCCGGACTGACGCTGTTTTCAGCAGAATTACCATGGTGTTGTTTTATGTGCAGAAAACAAATATTCTCGGAATGACCTGAAACTCCACGGAACATCTTAGAAAAAACAATAAAAAATCCTCGCCAAATATGAAGACCAGGGGCCCACACCCTTCTCACGAGGGTGGGGGGCGCGCCCCCCCTAGGGCGTGCCCCCTACCTCATGGGCCCCCTGTTGCGTCTCCGACTCCAACTCCAACTCCAACTCTATATATTTTCTTTGAGAGAGAAAAAATTAGAGAGAAGAAATCATCACGTTTTACGACACGGAGCCGCCGCCAAGCCCTAAAACCTCTCGGGAGGGCTGATCTGGAGTCCGTTCGGGGCTCCGGAGAGGGGGATTCGTCGCCGTCATCATCATCAACCATCCTCCATCACCAATTTCATGATGCTCACCGCCATGCGTGAGTAATTGCATCGTAGGCTTGCTGGACGGTGATGGGTTGGATGAGATTTATCATGTAATCGAGTTAGTTTTGTTAGGGTTTGATCCCTAGTATCCATTATGTTCTGAGATTGATGTTGCTATGACTTTGCTATGCTTAATGCTTGTCACTAGGGCCCTAGTGCCATGATTTCAGATCTGAACCTATTATGTTTTTATGAATATATGTGAGTTCTTGATCCTATCTTGCAAGTCTCTAGTCACCTACTATGTGTTATGATCCAGCAACCCCGAAGTGACAATAATCGGGACCACTCCCGGTGATGACCATAGTTTGAGGAGTTCATGTATTCACTATGTGCTAATGCTTTGTTCCGGTTCTCTATTAAAAGGAGGCCTTAATATCCCTTAGTTTCCAATAGGACCCCGCTGCCACGGGAGGGTAGGACAAAAGATGTCATGCAAGTTCTTTTCCATAAGCACGTATGACTATATACAGAATACGTGCCTACATTACATTGATGAATTGGAGCTAGTTCTGTGTCACCCTATGTTATGACTGTTACATGATGAACCGCATCCAAGCATAATTATCCATCACTGATCCGGTGCCTACGAGTTTTCCATATACTGGTTCTCGCTTATTTACTTTTCCGCTGCTACTGTTACAATCACTACAAAATACCAAAAACATTACTTTTGATGTCTTTACTTTTGTTGCCGCTACCACCACTATCATATTACTTTGCTACTAAACACTTTGCTGTAGATACTAAGTTTCCAGGTGTGGTTGAATTGACAACTCATCTACTAATACTTGAGAATATTCTTTGGCTCCCCGTGTGTCGAATCAATAAATTTGGATTGAATACTCTACCCTCGAAAGCTGTTGCGATCCCCTATACTCGTGGGTTATCAGCAGCCTGAAGAACACAGATTTTCACTGATTTATTGCAACCTTCAGCCTTCAAGTGCCTTCAATACTTTTCTTGCAAACATGCTGCCCAAAAAACATTTATCTGGTTTTCAGAAAAGAACAAAGAGGAAAAGAATAAATAAGTTCATTGGAACTCAGAAGGGAGCTATGCGTAAATTTGCCGTGAGGAATGACACTACTGATAATCTTGATGAATTAGATGGCAATGGTGCTGAAGAACAACAACCTGCTAAGAATGAGACCACAATTGAGGAAAACAATGCCCATGAGACTCCTATAGATTTGAGTGGCGGTGAGAATCCTACAAGTGTTGATGAACAAGGATGTTCTCCTTTTGATATCTATGATCCTAGAAACTGGGACGCTCTTGACAATAAAGCAAGAGATATTCTGATTGAAAAGGGGCCTACAAGGGAATACAATCTTGTATTCGAAACAGATAATATTGGAAGGCATTTTTCGTATGCTTACTATTCAAGAAAGCTTAGTAATGGGGAGGTCGGTGATTGGAAGTGGTTGGTGTACTCTAAACATGTGAATAAAGTTTACTGTTTTTGCTACAAATTGTTCAAGTCTGAAAGTAGCAAAAGATTACTAGCATCTGAAGGACTAATGGAGTGGAAGCATCTAAGTGAGAAGCTCAAACTTCATGAGAATAGTGTTGAGCATATCACTAACATGAATACTTGGAATGAGGTAAGACTGAGGATAAGTTTTTCTTAACTGTGCCTGTGACGGTAGCATCAGCCGGACGAAGTTTTTCAAAATTGAAGTTGTTGAAAAATTACTTGAGGTCAACTATGTCGCAAGAAAGATTGAATGGATTGGCAATATGTTGTATTGAGAAGGCTGTGTTGGATAACATTGATCTTGATACTGTCATTAATGATTTTGCATCAAAAAATGCACGAAGGAGCCGTTTCTCATGATTATTGGAGGCTTGGAGGTTCGTTAGCATCTGAAGTATGACGTTGTTATTTATGACTTGGAGTATTATTTACCAAGGAAAATTACCACTGTTTATTGTAGCTTTGCAAGAATTTTTTTCTATCAATGTATGGGATCATTTTTTCCTCCAATGTCGCCACTGGGCCCATTCATTTGAGTTTGCCCCGGGGCCTCCGAAACTCGAGGACCGGAGCTGCCCCCCTTTCTCTCTCACACGCACATACACACACCTCTCTCTGACACACACATTCTAGATATGTTGCAACCTATTGCAGAATAACTATCCACCACTTTCTAATTGTTCGAAAAAATGATAAGCTAGTTGCACGTCCTATTCTAGCTAACTGCCAATCGTACTTTTCCGGCTCTGTTTTTTCGCGCTGTTTTTCATCATAATTTTCAAATTGTTTATCAGAATGACACAAATGATATACTATTGGATATTTATTGACGGGGTAAAAAAAATTTAAGAGTGCTTAGAAGTATTTTGAACAAAATTTATTACAAAAAAATTCATTACACCAACATTTTGAAGTATTTTGAACAATATTGCAAACTATTTGTTGGAATGCTGCGCATAATATATCGTTGAAAATCTATCAATTAGCCCGAACTTTCTCTATGGAACACTTTTTAAGATTGCCTATCCTTTAAGAGTGCTTAGAAAACTAACGCCCAAAATTTCTTTGTGGAACACTTTTTAAGATTCCCTATCGTTTAAGAGAAGTTCTTAAAAAACTAACGTCATTATTTTCTTTTTTTGCCCAAACTGCTACATTACACGCTACCTGCTCGAGCAGAAGGGCTAACTGATCTACGTTGATCAAGCTAATTACCAGGTTCTTAATCAGTTTGTTCGGTTTATTGTCCAGAAATAGCCAACTGCCTGTTGACGAGCAAGCTAATCGTCAGGACTGAAATAGTTAACTTCCCATGTTAAGGAAGTTAACTTCATAGATTATAATGTTTTTTGTCCAAACATTACTAGGAAAACATTTATAGGTAGGGTCACATTAGTGGCAGCATACTCTGGACCCCGCCAGTGCTGTTTTTGCCAAATACCAGTGATGGGCGCGTAACGAAGCTCACCACTGGTTTATGTTACAAGCGGCGAACCAATTTTCCTGTCCACCTCTGGCTTTCTTACCCTTGTTAGCCAAGGGACACTACTATGAGTGAGGGCGCCAATATATTTCCATCCACTATTATTTGTGTCAGCAGTGCTGGGAGCCTACAATTTCTTGCCACTCCTAAAGCATGCAAGCATTAAAAAAACTTGCTTCAAATTTTCAAATTTTAGTGTGTTATTTTTATGACCTTCGTATTGTATGAAAAAATGATTGAACTTTCTAGGATTCCTTATTAGTTATATTCTAGATATTTTATTAATATATTTGTATTCAATTGGATATAATTCAAATGTGAACTATACTTATACTTTTCAAATTAACTTTGAAAGATTAGCATAAACACTAATAGGAAAAACCATATAGGCAGCCACCTAATAGCAACGTTGGGTAGAGGGTCTCCGCTGCTGGTAAGTAGCAGTAGCACGGGCTAAAAGACCGCCCTCCAGGTAAGCAATAGCAATAGCACGGGCTTACTAAACCCGCACTACTGCTAAGGTGTCCCCACAGTGCCCCTGGGGCATGCCATAGCAGCAGCGTTTGGTCTAGGACCCACGCTACAGCTAATAGGATACTAGCAGCGCGGGCCCCACTTAGTAGCAGCGTGGCCCTAGCACCCCACGCTACAACTAATGGTCTTAGTAGTAGCATGAGCACAACGCCTTATCCCCTTCACATGCCTGTTTCCTCTTACGCCCTTTCCCCACTCTCGTTATCTGCCACCGCCGATCGTCCTCCCGCCGTCGTCGTCACCCCTCCCCATCCTCCCTCGTCCCTCCTTCCTCCCTCATCCCTCCTTCCTCGGCTTCCTCCCTCCTCCCTCCTTCCTTCACACATCGCTGCCCACTCCCTGCCACATTGCCGCAGTAGCCCTCTCCCTCCCTCCCACGTCGCCGTCACCGGAACAAGGTGAGCAGCACTCAGTCACTTTTTTTACATATATAGCTAGCTTAGCTTACATGGTGAAATGCATGGAAATTCCACCACTAGCTAGCTTACAAAATGCATAGATCATTTACATAGGATGAACATATCAATTGCTATGGCCATTTGAAAATGCCTAGGTGTCTCATATGAAAAAGTGTTTTGGCAGAGTTTTAACATCATTTAGGCATTTTGTTTTCTTCGTATAAATTCAACCATGCATCATATGACAAAGTGTTATCTATGAAAGTTGATCAGCATCATGTCTACTTTCTTTTTATGCAACTTTCAACTATAACTAAAATTGCCAACCCTCTGTTTCATCCAATCTAAAAGAGCATGGTGATGTTTTAGGTAGAAAAGTATAAAACTTGATAACTTTGCTCATATGTTGTGTTTAGTGCATATGGCAATTGTGTCATTGATTATATGACTTGAAACTTTGATAAATTCATATCTTAAATTCCTATTTTATTTTGAACCACATAAATTAGTGTGAAGAGGTGAGGAGGTGCACAAAGAAGGATAACCAAAGCGTCAAGAACAAGCTACATAATACCACCAAGGTATATACATGTTTCTGACCTAAAGATGAAGAGCTTGTACTTGATAAAACTGTGTACTACTAGTGATATAGTAGTTGTTGTGGAGAAGATGGATATTTGGACATGTGTTGCTATGGAGAAGACGGATATTTGGACATTTGTTGCTTGTCTATTTGGACATGTGTATGATTTTGCAGGGAACACCTCCGAGTGGCCAATGTTTTGCCGAAATGTTGATTCATTTCTGTTCTAGCAAATTTCAGGTGCTCGTTATGTCCTATTTTATCAAAGGTCATTCCAAAAAAATCATGGATTTTGGCATTACTTGTGCTAGGAAGTAGGAAATATCGAGTGTCCTATCCTAGAAGTAACTAGGAGTAGTTCAAGTATGCAATTTTGTTTTGCGTGCATTCTATTATATGTAATGTTGATCGATACTTAGGGTTGACTTTGAGTCTGTTGGAGCTCCTTGTGATATGGATTGATGTTCCTGGAAGAAGGATCCCGACTGTTGTCGTGGGCGTCCCTTCCTCCTCTTCTCTTCACGGTAGACCTTGGTAATGCACGAGGGAAGAGGGATGCGACCATTGATATGCCTCAAACATATCTACTTTTTCAAACACTTTTGCTCTTATTTTGGACTCTAATTTGCATGACTTGAATGAAACTAACCCGGATTGACGATGTATTCAACAGGCCTACCTTCATGTTATTTTTGTGCAGAAATAAAAGTTGTCGAAATTGGCTGACAATTTACATAGAATTATTTTGGAATTAATAAAAATAATGGCAAAAAGATCTACTGGAGGGGAGCCACCACAGAGCCACAAGTTCAGGTGGCGTGCCATTGTGGGCTCCTCGAGCCTCCATTTGCCCTACCTTTGGTCCTATAAGTTCCGTCTCACAAAGAAGAAAAATCAAGGAGAAAGAATTATCATGTGTTAAGATATGGAGCCACCGCCACCTCCTGTTCTTAACTGGGAGGGATGATCTGGAGTCCGTTCGAGGCAACGGAGGGGGGGAATGATACATCTCCAACATATCTATAATTTTTTATTGTTCCATGCTATTATATTATCTGGATGTTTTATATGCATTAATATGATATTTTATATTATTTTTGGGATAAACTTATTAACCTAGAGCCCAGTGCTAGTTTCTGTTTATTCCTTGTTTTTGAGTTATACAGAAAAGGAATATCAAACGAGTCCAAACGAAATAAAACTTTCGTGATGATTTTTCTTGGACCAGAAGACACCAGTAGGACTTGGAGATGAAGTCAGAGGAGTCTTGAGGCAACCACAAGCCTCGGGGGCGCACCCTAGGGGGCGCCGTGAGGGCTTGTTGGCCCCCGAAGCTCTACCAACCCTAATTCTTGGCCTATAAATTCCCAAATATTCCCAAACGACCAGAAGCGTCCACCAAAATACTTTTTTGCCGACGTAACCTTCTCTTCCCATGAGATCCCATCTTGGGGCCTTTCCCGGCACCTTGCCGGAGGGGAATTCGATGATGGAGGGCTTCTATATAAACTCTATTGCGCTTTCGATGAAGCGTGAGTAGTTTACCATAGACCTACGGGTCCATAGCTAGTAGCTATATGGCTTCTTCTCTCTCTTTGATCCTCAATACCATGTTCTCCTCGATGTTCTTGGAGATCTATCCGATGTAATATTCTTTTGCAGTGTGTTTGTCGAGATCCGGTGAAATGTGGATTTATGATTAGTTTATCTATGAATATTATTTGACTCTTCTCAGAATTCTTATATGCATGATTTCATATCTTTGTATTTCTCTTCTGATTATCAGTTTGGTTTGGCCATCTAAATTGGTTCTTCTTGCAATGGGAGAGGTGCTTAGTTTTGGGTTCAGTCTTGTGGTATCCTCACCCAGTGGCAAAGTAAGGGTAGCGAGGCACGTATTGTATTGTTGCCATCAAGGGTAAAAAGATGGGGTTTTCATCATATTGCGTGAGTTTATTCCTCTACATCATGTCATCTGATTTAAGGTGTTACTCCGTTCTTATGAACTTAATACTCTAGATGCATGCTGGCTAGCGGTCGATGTGTGGAGTAATAGTAGTAGATGTAGTAGGAGTCAGTCTACTTGACACGGACGTGATGCCTATATTCATAATCATTGCCTTGGATATCGTCATAACTTTGCGTTTTTCTATCAGTTGCTCGACAGTAATTTGTCCACCTATCGTATTATTTTCCTTCGACAGAGAAGCCTCTACTGAAACCTATGGCCCCCAGGTCAATTTTCCATCATATATTTTCACATCCATAAACCAAAAAACGAAAAAATATCTTGCCGCATTTTATTTGTTTTTATTTTGTTTCACGTTTTAGTAATCGTTTATATCTATCCCTATCAGATCTCATCCTTGCAAGTGACCTTGAAGGGATTGACAACCCCTTTATCGCATTGGGTGCAAGTGTTTGATTGTTTGTGCAGGTGCATAGATTGGAGACTTGCATGTATCTCCAACTGGATTGATACCTTAGTTCTCAAAACTGAGGGAAATACTTATCTCTACTTTGCTGCACCACCCTTTCTTCTTCATGGAAAAAACCAAGCGTGACCATCGTCATCAACAACCCTTCTCCATCAATAGTTTCATGTTGCTCACCACTAGGAGTGAGTAATTACTTCATAGGCTTGCTGGGCGGTGATGGAGATGGATGAGATTTATCAAGTAATTGAGTCAATTTCTTAGGGCTTGATCCCTAGTATCCACTATGTTCTGAGATTGAAGTTGTTGTGACTTTGCTATGCTTAATGCTTGTCACTAGGGCCCGAGTGCCATGATTTCAGATCTAAACCCTTGATGTTTTCATGAATATATTTTAGTTCTTAATCTTATCTGCTAGTAATATGCACTTGTTATTGTTCCCAACTGTAGACCCCAAGGTGACAATAATTGGGATACTCTTCGAAGATGACTGTAATTCGAGGAGTTCTTATATTCACTATGTGTTAATGCTTTGATTCGGTTCTCTCTTAAAAGCATGCCTTAATTACCCTTAGATTTTCTTAAGGACCCCGCTGCCACGGGAGGGTAGGATAAAAGATGTTGTACAAGTTCTTATTATAACCACGTATGACTATATATGGAATGCATGCCTACATTGAATTGATAAATTAGAGCTATTGTGTATCGCTCTGATATGTCCATTTTGCATCATGCTTTTATATTGATATTTATTGCCTTATGGGTTGATAGTACACATTGTATCACAATACTTATGCCTTTTATCTCATATTTTATAAGGTTTACATGAAGAGGGAGAATGTCGGCAACTGGAATTCTGGACTGGAAAAGGAGCAAATATTAGAGACCTATTATGCACAACTCCAAAAGTCCTGAAACTTCACGGAGCAAGTTATATAAAAAAATATTAGATGAAGAAAGTACCAGAGGGGGGTGTGACAGCCTGATTTTTGGCCCTTTCTTTTTCTTTTGTTTTTCTAAGGTTTTTGTTTGAGTTTTCTTTTTCCATGGCTTTGTGGTCTGGAAACTGAAGAAGATGCCCTCTTCTTTGTTTCCAGAGTGGCTTGTCATTCCCAAATCCTTCCCTAGACCCTGTCATTTTCATCCTAGCCCAAATCCCCATATTCTTTTTATTGGGAATATTCCTTTTCTATTAAAGGAATAACTCAAATTTGCCCTAGGTTGTGAAGCAACCTTTATTTCCATCACTCCTAAAATTCCCAAATAATTCTAATAAATTGTTTGGGTCATATCTTTCTCAAATATGGAAAAATATTTCATTTGTCATGTTTATCATCATGCTCAAATAATTCATTTCCTATTGTGCCCTAAATGGCACATTGTGAAGCAAGTGCTATTTTCCTTTTCCCAATTGACCTCAAACTCCTTGGACACCTTTTCCTGTCCATATTATTGCCACATGCCAAAATGCAACCTCATTTGCCTAGTAATTATTTAATTATGATTTTCCCAAAGTTTCTATCCAGAAAGAAGCTTTGTGAAGGAGGTGCAATCTAGGCATATCCAGATGAGTTGCCATTTTGCATGATCCCTCATATGATCATATCATAGCCCTCACACCAAAGTATAGCTCATGTCATGCCTCCATGTGAGCTCATCTTCAATTCTTTGATTCTGTCCAAAATTTTAGTTTGTGAAGCAAGTATATTTTATCTTGATCCATTATGGCTGTCAATTTTTCTAGGCCTTCTATTATCCATATAACCTACCTTCACCCATTTTGGGCATGGTTCATGAAGCCATTATTCCTCTAGAATTTTTGCAAGTTTCTGTCCGGAGGAGATGTTTGTGAAGCAAGTACCAGTTTGGCTTGGCCGATTGGTATGAGACTTTTTGAGCATCTTCATAGGACCAAATGACTCTGCCTTGCCCAATTTGAGCTCAATTTGACACTCCATGTGAGTGCACCTTCCTGATCAAGTTTCTGGACCAGATTACGCAGTTGCAAAGCAAGTGCATTAAATCTTGGTCCCTTTCCTGCCAAACTCCCCAATATGGTAGTTCTTCCTAAGCTAATCACCCCAGACAACTCGTTTGCCTCTAATCTCACCTCAGTTGATCACTGTTTCATGATCAAGTTTACTGCAGTAAACTTCAAAGCTCACTTACCATCTAACCACTGCGTCTTTAACCAAGTTACCACCTCAGTTGCATCCTACCCAGGAAGGACTCCACCCCAGACATCGTTTGGCATCGCTTGTGATTCTGTGTGCACCAGTGCGCGTGGTGACCACATCTCTGGCATGCCATGGACGCGAGCTGGATCGTTTCTTGCTCGGGCCCCTCCCCCTCTCGTCGGCTTCGCGCGCGTGAGCGTGTGCAGCAGATAGCTGCTACCTCTTGACCACTGCGTTGGATTTCCTTAAAGAGGAAAGGATGATGCAGCAAAGTAGCGTAAGTATTTCCCTTAGTTTTTAAGAACCAAGGTATCAATCAAGTAGGAGGCTATGCGCGAGTCCCTCGTACCTGCACAAAACAAATAACTCCTCGCAACCAACGCGATAAGGGGATGTCAATCCCTTCACGGTCACTTATGAGAGTGAGATCTGATAGATATGATAAGATAATATTTTTGGTATTTTTATGATAAAGATGCAAAGTAAAATAAAAGCAAAGTAAAAAGCAAAGGAAGATTAATATGATGAAGATAGACCCGGGGGCCGAGGTTTCACTAGTGGCTTCTCTCACTAGTGGCTCTTGCCACTCCTTGTTCCATAATCCATCAAATCTTTATCCAAAACTTGAAAACTTCACAACACAAAACTTAAAGTAGAAAATCTCGTGAGCTCCGTTAGCGAAAGAAAACAAAAGACCACTTCAAGGTACTGTAATGAACTCATTCTTTATTTATATTGTTGTTAAACCTACTGTATTCCAACTTCTCTATGGTTTATAAACTATTTTACTAGCCATAGATTCATCAAAATAAGCAAATAATACACGAAAAACAGAATCTGTCAAAAACAGAACAGTCTGTAGTAATCTGTTGCTAGCGGAAGATCTGAACCCTAAAAATTCTAAAATAAATTGCTGGATGTGAGGAATTTATCTATTAATCATATGCAAAAGAATTAACTAAATATCACTTTCCAAATAAAAATGGCAGCAGTTCTCGTGAGCGCTAAAGTTTCTCTTTTTTACAGCGAGATAACAAAACTTTCCCCAAGTCTTCCCAACGGTTCTACTTGGCACAAACACTAATTAAACACAAAAAACACAACCAAAACAGAGGCTAGGTAAATTATTTATTACTAAACAGGAGCAAAAAGCAAGGAATAAAAATAAAATTGGGTTGCCACCCAACAAGCGCTATCGTTTAATGTCCCTAGCTAGGCATAAAAAGTAAGGATAGATCTAGGTATTGCCATCTTTGGTCTTAGGAAAGAAAAGAGCAAACTTGCTATCTATAGAATTAATCGTTCTATTTTGATAAAGCACATGGCTATTAATGGTAGAGGAGATATTAAGTATGTTACGGCGGTGGAATTAGGTTTTTGGCTCCGTATCTGATCTTTTGAGGGTATGTAGGTATATATAGGAGGAAGGAGTATGTCGGTGGAGCAACAGGGGGCCCACGAGGGTGGAGGGCGCACCTGGGGGGGGTGCGCCCCTACCTCGTGGCCTCCCTGTTGGTTGCTTGACGTAGGGTCCAAGTCTCCTAGATCATGTTCGGTGAGAAAATCACGTTCCCGAAGGTTTCATTCCGTTTGATATTCCTTTTCTTCGAAACCCTAAAACAGGCAAAAAACAACAATTCTGGGTTGGGCCTCCGGTTAATAGGTTAGTACCAAAAATAATATAAAAGTGGATAATAAAGCCCAATAATGTCCAAAACAGTAGATAATATAGCATGGAGCAATCAAAAATTATAGATGCGTTGGAGACGTATCAATAGCCCTCGTCGTCGCCCACTCCCTGGACCCCTCTCCCCCTTCGTCCGCTTACACACCGACGCTCGCCGCCGCGTGACCATGGGCGAACAGTGGCCAGTTGGCTCTGTTCGTCGCCGTCTTCTTCCTCTCCGTGGGCTCCCTCTGCCCTGTGGGCTCCTCCCTGCGTCTCCCCGTCGCCTTCCCCCAAGCTTGAGCCCGCGCACACGCGTCCGCGGCGCCAGCCACGCGTCTGCAGCGACGCCAGCACGACACTCCCTCGCCCGGCTATAAATAGCCATCCCCGGCCTTGTTCGAGCTCACCACCAGCCTCGCCTCGCTCCTCTAGTCCTCCCTAGTGCCTTGCCCGAGCTCGAGCCGCTCTCCTGGACCCCCATTGCCACCATGTCGCCGCGGCCTCCCTCCTAAATTACCTCTAGTCCGAGCCTCCCTCTCCCTATTTCAACTTCCAGTAGACAGCCCGGAGCATCCCGAACCTCCCCACATCTTCTCCTCCTCCTCGGGTGGCCTGAGTGCCAAGTCCATCATCGCCCGTAGCCACCGACTGCCGTCCTTGAACCTGCCCTCGCCTCGGTGCTCCTCGGTGGCCGTGCCCTACGCCATCAGATGTGCCGCTTCATCCCAAGCATGCCGGTGTGCCCAGCTCCGCGGGAGATGGTCGAAGTCGTCGGAACTCGCCATCGCAGCGACCAGCCTCGCCTCTGCATCTCTCGAGCGCGGGAGGAAGAAGAAGGAAGGAGGAAGGAGAGAGAGTCAACGGCGGGCCCCACCTATAAGTTACCCAGGAGCCCGGCCCCGCCACTGATGACGTGGATAACTGGAAGCGCCTAGGGTGAGTGCGTTTTCATTTGCCCAAAGGCGTATTTCCAGTTGTGCACTTTCATCGAACGAAAGCGTACTTCTTTCTTTCATCAGCACAAAATACGTTTTCCTGATCAGAAAGCGTATTTCTAGTTTTGCGCCTCTGCCTTATCCACTCAGGGACCCTGCTGTGAATATTATTTTTACAGAAAAATCCTTGATCTTCTACACCTCATAACTCCGCAACCGTAACTCCGTTTGAGGTGATTCCAAAGCCCATTTCTTCGTATCGTCGAGCCCGTTTTGTTGTTCACACTTTCACCATGTGTTAATATTCTGAAAATGACCTTTTTGCCCTTGCACGTAAACAGACCCTCCGGGAGAGAACTGGTTCTGGCAAATCTCTTCGCGGCTTCACCGCACTTCTTCCCGGTGCCTTCTTCATCCCCAGGCAAGACATAATACCAACTTGCATGATATTCATGTAGTAGCCATGGTTTTCAACTTGAATATTTATTAAATGATTGCTTGTTTAAAATATGGCTATCGTTATTTCGGTAATGCTTCTGAGTTAGTGCTTACTTACTTGCTATGTGGTTATGCACCTGGTTAACTTGCCCTGCTAGTTGCTAGTATTACTTTCATATTGCCATGCTTGATAGTAGTACATGTTGGGTTGGTCATGTTCTTCGGTGCATGACTAACGTCGGTTCCAGAGTACTGTTAATATGCGTTGTTCCTTTGCTGTTAGTTGGTTAAGTGTTACTCGGTACTGTTATTGATGAGTTCTTGCATGGTATTTATGGTTGATGCCAGTGGTCATGTTATGCTATGAGTAGTGTTGCACTTGTAATATTTATGCTCATAATTATGCCATGTTCAGTTGGAGATTATTCATAGTTTATATGGTGGATAGTTATGTTGCATCCCGTGTTTATGTTGATATCATGCTCATGCTTTGTAAATGCACCATGTTATTTTATCATGGCTCAGCATATTGCATTAAAGTTTAACCGGATTAAATTGAACTTGAGCAACTGTTGGCTGAGTCATGGTGCCACCATATCGAACTAACCAGTGCAACCATGCTTACCTTTATGGGAAGGTCCTAATTGGGTCTATTGTCGTGCCTCTTGCCGGTGCCTCCAACGAGGGAAGGTTATGAGCATGCGCTACCCTGATCAGGTAGGCGGACATAACCTTGTGTGCCCGTTGTTGTTATTATGGATCCGGTCCCCGTAAGGGACGGTCCCCGTGAGGGACGTTTTGGCCACGACGGTGGTCGTTGTGTCTTTGGTAGACACGGGGCCACCCAGGACTAGCCCAGCTGGGAGTGGGTCAGAGTGGACGGGAGAGTGTCATGGCAGTAGATCGGTTTTGTTGGAACGGCGTTGGTCCACCTGAATGGGAGTGCGAGGCCATGGGTTCTGTAGTGTGGGTACAGTGTACTAACCTCTGAAGAGTGTATATAAAATCTATCGAAAGTCGCGCCCGCAGATAAGGGCCCAGTTCATGTCGGTCACACGTGAGTCAACAGTATTAATAATAACTTGATTAATGACAACCCCAGTTCGATGATGAGATAAGTTGGTTGTGATCGCCGGAAAGATCACCATTTGAGACCAAGTGTGGGTCATGGTTTTGATCGCTGGAATGATCACCGTGGCATCGAGGATACCGAGTTGTTGGATATTCGTGATGTTGTGCGAGAATCGTGGGTAAAGATCAAGCTCCTTGTGGTCATTTGATGATTACTATGGTATTTGTTTATACCAAGCTTGATTTGATCCTTCGTGTAATGTCTGAGGTTGGTAAGTGATGCATGTGATGGTTACGAGGTAGCCCGAGCAGAATAAATGGTGCATGTAGTGTCATCATGTTGCATGCTAGTATCATCAGATTTATATGTTCATGCCATGATCATATTGTTCTAGCGATATTGTATTCATGTTGTTCATGCCATGCTATCCTGATAATCTCATGATAATTCATGCTTAACCGGTAATTGCCATGTTGTTGTTTGTCTTGAATGCTGCTGGTTATTGTGAGCTTGCAAGTACATTCAATGTACTGACCTGACGTGTCATGCCAGTTTGCAGGTCATGCCTGGATTGCTTGCTTGTTTGGTGTTGTTCCTGTGTTCGCAAGCTAGGATAAGTGTTCCAGCCAGAGTCCCTGCGGATTGGAGTCCATCCTCGCCGTTCATTGTTCCCCTGCCAGTAGTTGTTGCGCTGCCTCAAATTGTTATGCTACCTGCATAGAGTAGCTGAGGATGGCGTAGTGTCATTGTGCCGATGTTATTCATTGTAATATCGGAGACCTTGTATTCATATTCGTGTATTAATAGAAAGCTGGTTTGTTCTATGCTAAGCAGTGCCGTATTCCAGAAGACTTCACCTTGATCTCTGGGCTAGAATATGGGTCGTTCCAGTTTTCTCTGAGCTGGGGTGCCACAAGGGGCCACCAGCCAGCCAGAAGGGTGGAGGGCATGCCCTACCCCTTGGGCGCTCCCCGTCCTTGTGGCCCCCCTAGCAGGCCTCCGGTGCCCATCTTTTGCTATATGGTGTGTTTTTGACCTGGAAAAAAAATCAAAAGGAAGCTTTCGGGACGAAGCGCCACCGTCTCAAGGCGGAACCTGGGCATAACTAATCTAGGGCTCCAGTCAATAGGATCACCACCGATCCTTTCATCGAGAGGGGGTCAATCTCCATCAACATCTTCACCAGCACCATCTCCTCTCAAACCCTAGTTCATCTCTTGTGTTCGATCTTGGTCCCAAAACCTCAGATTAGTACCTGTGGGTTGCTAGTAGTGTTGATTACTCCTTGTAGTTGATGCTAGTTGGTTTATCCGGGGGAAGATTATATTTTTAGATCCTTAATGATAATTAATACTCCATTGATCTTGATCATAAATATGTTTTGTGAGTAGTTACGTTTGTTCCTTAAGAAATGGGAGAAGTCTTGTTATAAGTAATCATGTGAATTTGGTATTTGTTTGATATTTTGATGAGATGTATGTTGTCTCTCCTCTAGTTGTGTTATGTGAACGTCGACCACATGACACTTCACCATTATTTGGGCCTAGGGGAAGGCATTGGGAAGTAATAAGTAGATGATGGGTTGCTAGAGTGGCAGAAGCTTAAACCCTAGTTTATGCGTTGCTTCGTAAAGGGCTGATTTGGATCCATATGTTTCATGCTATGGTTAGGTTTACCTTAATTCTTCTGTCGTAGTTGTGGATGCTTGCGAGAGGGGTTAATCATAAGTGGGAGGCTTGTCCAAGGAAGGGCAGCACCCAAGCACCGGTCCACCCACATATCATATTATCAAAGTAAGGAACGTGAATCATATGAGTAGGATGAAAACTAGCTTGACAACAATTCCCATGTGTCCTCGGGAGCGCTTTGCTTTATATAACAGTTTGTCCAGGCTTTTCCTTTGCTACAAAAAGGATTGGGCCACCTTGTTGCACCTTAGTTACTTTATTTACTTGTTACCTATTATGATTTATCTCATCACAAAACTATCTATCACTGATAATTTCAGTGCTTGTAGAGAATACCTTGCTGAAAACCACTTGTCATTTCCTTCGGCTCCTTGTTGGGTTCGAGACTCTTATTTATCGAAAGGACTACGATAGATCCCCTATGCTTGTGGGTCATCAAGAATATTTTCTGGCGCCATTGCCGGTGAGTGAAGCACCTTTGGTAAGTGGAATTTACTGTCACTTGTTACTATGGAAAATAATCCTTTGAGGGGCTTGTTCGGAGTATCTTCACCTCAACCAGAAGAGCAAAGAGTTGCTCCTCAACCTACTGCACCTACTGAAAATATTTATTATGAAATTCCTTCGGGTATGATAGAGAAACTGCTAGCTAATCCTTATGCAGGAGATGGAACATTACATCCTGATATGCACCTAATCTATGTGGATGAAGTTTATGGATTATTTAAGCTTGCAGGTATGCCCGAGGATGTTTTCAAGAAGAAGGTCTTCCCTTTATCTTTGAAGGGAAAGGCATTGACATGGTATAGGCTATTGGATGATATTGGATCATGGAATGACAATCGTTTAAAATTGGAATTTCAGCAGAAGTTTTATCCTATGCATTTGGTTCATCGTGATCGAAATTGTATATATAATTTTTGGTCTCGTGAAGGAGAAATTATCGCTCAATCTTGGGGAGGCTTAAGTCAATGTTATATTCATGCCCCAATCATGAGCTCTCAAGAGAAATTATTATTCAAAAAAATATGCTTAGCTTTCCCATAATGATCGATCCATGCTCGATACTTCTTGTACTGGTTCCTATATGAAGAAGGATATTGAATTCAAATGGGATTTATTGGAAAAAATTAAACACAACTCTGAAGATTGGGAACTTGACGAAGGTAAAGAGTCAGGTATAAACCTTAAGTTTGATTGTGTTAAATCTTTTATGGATACTGATACTTTTCATGATTTTAGCACTAAATATGGACTTGACTCTGAGATAGTAGCTTCTTTTTGTGAATCATTTTCTACTCATGTTGATCTCCCTAAGGATAAGTGGTTTAAATATCATCCTCCCATTGAAGTTTAAATAGTAGAACCTATTAAAGTTGAAGAATAAACTATTACTTATAATGTTGATCCTATTGTTCCTACTGCTTATATTGCGAAACCACCATTCCCTGTTAGAATAAAGGATCATGCTAAAGCTTCAATTGTGGTCAACAAAAGTTATATTAGATCACCTACACCCCCTGAGCAAATTAAAGTTGAACCTAGTATTGCTATGGTTAAAGATCTCTTGGTCGATAATATTGATGGGCATGTTATTTATTTCTGTGATGAAGCCGCTAGGATTGCTAAACCTGAAACTAAAGATAAGCATAGACTTGTTGTTGGCTTGCCTGTTGTGTCTGTTAAAATTGGAGATCATTGTTATCGTGGCTTATGTGATGTGGGTGCTAGTGTGAGTGCAATTCCTTACACATTATATAAAGAAAGTATGAATGATATTGCACCTACTGAGATAGAAGATATTGATGTTACTATTAAGCTTGCTAATAAAGATACTATATCACCAATTGGGATTGTTAGAGATGTTGATGAAGGAAATATGCCCTAGAGGCAATAATAAAGTTATTATTTATTTGCTTATTTCATGATAAATGTTTATTATTCATGCTAGAATTGTATTAACCGGAAACTTAGTACATGTGTGAATACATAGACAAACAGAGTGTCACTAGTATGCCTCTACTTGACTAGCTCGTTGAATCAAAGATGGTTAAGTTTCCTAGCCATAGACATTATTTGTCATTGGATTAACGGGATCACATCATTAGAGAATGATGTGATTGACTTGACTCATTCCGTTAGCTTAGCACTTGATCGTTTAGTATGTTGCTATTGCTTTCTTCATGACTTATACATGTTCCTATGACTATGAGATTATGCAACTCCCGAATACCGGTGGAACACTTTGTGTGCTACCAAACGTCACAACGTAACTGGGTGATTATAAAGGTTCTCTACAGGTGTCTCCGATGGTACTTGTTGAGTTGGCATAGATCGAGATTAGGATTTGTCACTCCGATTGTCGGCCTTGCAAGCAATGTGACTAATGAGTTAGTTACAGGATGATGCATTACGGAACGAGTAAAGACACTTGCCGGTAATGAGATTGAACTAGGTATTGAGATACCGACGATCAAATCTCGGGCAAGTAACATACCGATGACAAAGGGAACAACGTATGTTGTTATGCGGTTTGACCGATAAAGATCTTCGTAGAATATATAGGAGCCAATATGAGCATCCTGGTTCCGCTATTGGTTATTGACCGGAGACGTGTCTCGGTCATGTCTACACAGTTCTCAAACCCGTAGGGTCCGCATGCTTAACGTTCGGGGATGATCGGTATTATGTGTTTATGTGATTTGATGTACCGAAGGTAGTTCGGAGTCCCGGATGAGATCGGGGACATGACGAGGAGTCTCGAAATGGTCGAGACATAAAGATCGATATATTGGACGACTATATTCGGACATCGGAAAGGTTCCGAGTGATTCGGGTATTTTTTGGAGTACCGGGGAGTTATAGGAATACGGGGAAGAAGTATTGGGCCTCATGGGCCAAGTGGTGGAAGAGAGGAGGCAGGGCGCGCGGCCCCCCTAGCCCAAACCGAATTGGACTAGGGGCCGGTCCCCCTTTCCTCCTTTCCTCCCTCTCCTTCCTTCTCCCCCTTCCCCCTTCCTTTCCACCTCCTAGTAGGAGTAGGAAAGGGGAGTCCTACTCCTACTAGGAGGAGGACTCCTCCTCCTGGCGCGCCCTAGGAGGGCCGGCCGGCCTCCCCCTTGCTCCTTTATATACGGGGGCAGGGAGGCAACCTAGAACACACAAGTTGATCATTGATCTTAGCCGTGTGCGGTGCCCCCCTCCACCATAATCCACCTCGATCATATTGTAGCAGTGCTTAGGCGAAGCCCTGCGTCCGTAGCAACATCATTACCGTCATCATGTCGTCGTGCTGACAGAACTCTCCCGTGAAGCTTCGCTAGATCGGAGTTTATGGGAGGTCATCGAGCTGAACGTGTGCTAAACTCGAGGTGCCGTGCTTTCAGTACTTGGATGGCTTGGATCGTGAAGACGTTCGACTACATCAACCGCGTTCTCATAACGCTTCCGCTTACGGTCTACGAGGGTACATGGACCATACTCTTCCCTGTCGTTTCTATGCATCACCATGATCTTGCGTGTGCGTAGGAAATTTTTGAAATTACTACGTTCCCCAACAGTTGAAGTCCTGTCTGGGAAGATAAAATATCCTACTGATTTTCTTGTTCTTGCTTCCCCACAAGATAATTTTTGTCCCATTATATTTGGTAGACCTTTCTTGAATACTATTAATGCTAAGATAGACTGCGAGAAATATATTGTTACTGTTGGTTTGGGGGATATGTCTCATGATTTTAATTTCTCGAAATTTCATAGACAACCCCATGATAAAGAATTGCCTAATAAGGATGAAATTATTGGTCTTGCTTCTATTGCCCTGCCTCCTAATGATCCTTTAGAACAATATTTGCTAGACCATGAAAATGATATGTTTATGAATGAAAGAAGGGAAATAGATGAAGTATTCTTTAATCAATGACCTATTTTGAAACATAATTTGCCTGTTGAAATCCTTGGGGATCCTCCTCCACCTAAGGGTGATCCCGTGTTTGAGCTTAAACAATTACCTGATACTCTGAAATATGCTTATCTTGATGAAAAGAAGATATATCCTGTCATTATTAGTGCTAACCTTTCAGAGCATGAGGAAAAGAAATTATTGAAAACTCTAAAGAAGCACCGTGCCGCTACTGGATGTACTCTCGATGATCTTAAGGTATTAGTCCCACTCTATGTCAGCACAAAATTAAATTGGAGAAAGATGCTAAACCAGTTGTTGATCATCAACGACGGATAAATCCTAAGATGAAAGAAGTGGTAAGAAACAAAATACTAAAGCTTCTGGAGGCACGTATAATTTATCCTATTGGTGATAGTCAATGGGTAAGTCATGTACATTGTGTCCCTAATAAGGGACGTATTACTGTTGTCCCTAATGATAAGAATGAATTGATTCCTCAAGGAATTGTTACAGGTTATAGAATGGTAATTGAGTTTCGCAAATTAAATAAAGATACTAGAAAAGATCATTACCCTCTACCCTTTATTGATCGAATGCTAGAAAGATTATCCAAGCATACACATTTTTGCTTTCTAGATGGTTGCTACCTCTTGAGCACTGCGTTGGATTTCCCCGAAGAGGAAAGGATGATGCAGCAAAGTAGCATAAGTATTTCCCTCAGTTTTTGAGAAGCAAGGTATCAATCCAGTAGGAGGTTGCGCGCGCGTCCCCTAGTACCTGCACAAAGCAAATAACTCCTCGCAACCAACGCGATAAGGGGTTGTCAATCCCTTCACGGTCACTTACGAGAGTGAGATCTGATAGATATGATAAGATAATATTTTTGGTATTTTTGTGATAAAGATGCAAAGTAAAATAAAGGCAAAGTAAAAAACAAAGAAAATAACAAAGTATTGGAAGATTAATATGATGAAAATAGACCCGGGGGCCATAGGTTTCACTAGTGGCTTCTCTCAAGAGCATAAGTATTTTACGGCGGGTGAACGAATTACTGTTGAGCAATTGACAGAATTGAGCATAGTTATGAGAATATCTAGGTATGATCATGTATATAGGCATCACGCCAAGACAAGTAGACCGACTCATGCGTGCATCTACTACTATTACTCCACTCATCGACCGCTATCCGGCATGCATCTAGAGTATTAAGTTCATGAAAACAGAGTAACGCCTTAAGCAAGATGACATGATGTAGAGGGTTAAATTCATACAATATGATAAAAACCCCATCTTGTTATCCTTGATGGCAACAACACAATACGTGCCTTGCTACCCGTCACTGGGAAAGGACACCGCAAGATTGAACCCAAAGCTAAGCACTTCTCCCATTGCAAGAAAGATCAATCTAGTAGGCCAAACCAAACTGATAATTCGAAGAGACTTGCAAAGATAACCAATCATACATAAAAGAATTCAGAGAAGATTCAAATATTGTTCATAGATAAACTTGATCATAATCCCACAATTCATCGGTCTCAACAAACACACCACAAAAAGAAGATTACATCGAATAGATCTCCACAAGAGAGGGGGAGAACATTGTATTGGGATCCAAAAAGAGAGAAGAAGCCATCTAGCTAATAACTATGGACCCGAAGGTCTAAGGTAAACTACTCACACTTCATCGGAGAGACTATGGTGTTGATGTAGAAGCCCTCCATGATGGATACCCCCTCCAGCGGAGCTCCAGAACAGGCCCCAAGATGGGATGTGGTGGATACAGAAAGTTAAGGCGGTGGAATTAGGATTTTGGCTCCGTATCTGATCGTTTGGGGGTACGTAGGTATATATAGGACGAAGGAGTACGTGGGTGGAGCAACAGGGGGCCCACAACGGTGGAGGGCGCGCCTGGGTGGGGGTAGGCGCGCCCCCCTACCTCGTGGCCTCCTCCTTCGTTTCTTGACGTAGGGTCCAAGTCTCCTGGATCATGTTCGGTGAGAAAATCACGTTCCCGAAGGATTCATTCCGTTTGGACTCCGTTTGATATTCCTTTTCTTCGAAACCCTAAAATAGGCAAAAAAAACCTGGGCTGGTCCTCCGATTAATAGGTTAGTCCCAAAAATAATATAAAAGTGGATAATAAAGCCCAACAATGTCCAAAACAATAGATAATATAGCATGGAGCAATCAAAAATTATAGATACATTGGAGATGTATCAAGCATCCCCAAGCTTAATTCCTGCTCGTCCTTGAGTAGGTAACTGATAAAAACAGAATTTTTGATGCGGAGTGCTACTAGGCATAATTTCGATGTAATTATTATTAATTGTGGCATGAATATTCAGATCCGAAAGATTCAAGATAAAAGTTCATATTCACATAAAAATAATAATACTTCAAGCATACTAACAAAGCAATTATGTCTTCTCAAAATAACATGGCCAAAGCAAGTTCATCCAAAATCATATAGTTAAGTCATGCTCCATTTTCGTCACACAAGAATACTCTCATCATGCACAACCCCGATGACAATCCAAGCATTTGTTTCATACTTTAGCAATCTCAAACCTATAAACTTTCACGCAATATATGAGCGCGATCCATGGACATAGCACTATGGGTGGAATAGAATATGATGATGGGGGTTATGTGGAGAAGACAAAAAAGGAGAAAGTCTTACATCAACAAGGCTAATCAATGGGATATGGAGATGCCCATCAATTGATGTTAATGCAAGGAGTAGGGATTGGCATGCAACGGATGCACTAGAGCTATAAATGTATGAAAGCTCAACAAAAGAAACTAAGTGGGTGTGCATCCAACTTGCTTGCTCACGAAGACCTAGGGCACTTGAGGATGCCCATTGTTGGAATATACAAGCCAAGTTCTATAATGAAAAATTCTCACTAGTATAAGAAAGTGACAAAACAAAGGACTCTCTATCATGAAGATTATGATGCTACTTTGAAGCACAAGTGTGGCAAAGGATAGTAGTATTGTCCCTTCTCTCTTTTTCTCTCATTTTGTTGGGCCTTTTTTATGGCCTTTCTCTTTTAATATATATATATATATATATATATATATATATATATATATATTCCTCACTTGGGACAATGCTCTACAAAATGATGATCATCACACTTCTATTTATTTACAACTCAATGATTACAACTCGATACTAGAACAAAAGATGACTCTATATGAATGCCTCCGGCGGTGTACCGGGTTATGCAATGAATCAAGAGTGACATGTATGAAAATTATGAATGGTAGCTTTGCCACAAATACTATGTCAACTACATGATCATGCTAAGCAATATGACAATGATGAATGTGTCATGATAAAAGGAATGGTGGAAAGTTGCATGGCAATATATCTCGGAATGGCTATGGAAATGCCATAATAGGTAGGTATGGTGGCTGTTTTGAGGAAGATATATGGAGGTTTATGTGTGAAAGAGCGTATCATATCACGGGGTTTGGATGCACCGGTGAAGTTTGCACCAACTCTCAATGTGAGAAAGGGCAATGCATGGTACCGAAGAGGCTAGCAATGATGGAAGAGTGAGAGTGCGTATAATCCATGGACACAATATTAGTTATAAAGAACTCACATACTTATTGAAAAAATCTACAAGTCATCAAAAACCAAGCACTACACGCATGCTCCTAAGGGGATAGAATGGTAGGAAAAGTCCATCGCTCGTCCCCGACTGCCACTCGTAAGGAAGACAATCAAAGAACACCTCATGTTTCAAATTTGTTACATAACGTTTACCATACGTGCATGCTACGGGACTTGCAAACTTCAATACAAGCACTTCTCAAATTCACAACTACTCAACTAGCATGACTTTGATATTATTACCTCCATATCTCAAAACAATCATCAAGCACCAAACTTCTCTTAGTATTCAAAAATACTCATAGGATTTTTTTTACTAATCTTGAATACCTAGCATATTAGGATTATTTAAGCAAATTACCATGCTATTTAAGACTCTCAAAATAATCCAAGTGAAGCATGAGAGATCAATAGTTTCTATAAAACAAATCCACCACCGTTCTCTAAAAGATATAAGTGAAGTACTAGAGCAAAACTATATAACTCAAAAGATATAAGTGAAGCACATAGAGTATTCTAACAAATTCCAAATCATGTATGGCTCTCTCAAAAGGTGTGTACAAAAAGGATGATTGTGGTAAACTAAAAAGAAAAGACTCAAATCATACAAGACGCTCCAAGCAAAACACATATCATGTGGTGAATAAAAATATAGCTCCAAGTAAAGTTACCGATAGAAGTAGACAAAAGAGGGGATGCCTTCTGGGGCATCCCCAAGCTTTGGCTTTTAGGTGTCCTTAGATTATCTTGGGGTTGCCATGCGCATGACCAAGCTTATGCTCTTGCAACTCCTTGTTCCATAATCCATCAAATCTTTACCCAAAACATGAAAACTTGACAACACAAAACTCAAAGTAGAAAATCTCGTGAGCTCCGTTAGCGAAAGAAAACAAAAGACCACTTCAAGTTACTGTAATGTGATGCCCCGAGACCGTTGCGCCAGGTGTCTTCCAGTTATTCTTCGTCGTTGCCATGTCATTCGCTTGCATGTTGCATCTTGCCATGTCATCTTGTGCATTGCATCATCATATTTTCAAAACTTGCATCCGTCCGGGTTCCCCAGTTTCGTCCGTTGTCCGCTCTGAGCCCAGACACACTTGCACGCGCCCGCGACACCTCCGAAATAGTATTTTATAAGTGGCCGAAAAATGTTCTTGGATTGGGTTGAAAGTTGGCGTGCGGTCTTATTATAGTGTAGGTAGGCCGCCTGCCAAGTTTCATCGCATTCGCAGTCTGTTTGACGCCCCAACGGATAACTATAGCGGCACCACTGCCGGTCTAACGTCGGACGTTTTCGGCCTCCGAAAACTGCTGCTGGGCCCTTTCTCTCTCTTCTCTCCTCTCAGCCTCGCCATAGTCCTCCTAGGTCCAGCCTACCCCTCTTTGCACCGTGCTTAGACCTCTCGTGCGCGTACAAAACTTATCCGGACCCGACCCGGGCAGTCGTCACCGTTGGATCCGGATCATCCCCAAACGTCTACAAAACATCACCGTTTTCTTATTTGGACTTCCTAGTCTATTTTTCTCGACCGCTCGATTTTAATTGAAGGGATGGATTAGCGCCTAAACTCTCCCTCTTTCATTATATATACTCCCTAGTCTAAATCTGGACAAAACCCTAACTTCTAGGGAGTTTGTCCCATCGAGCCGCTGCTAGCCAGTTCCCCTCGGGATCCTCCACCTACCAGCAGCCAAATGCCCGATCAAAAAATCTAGCCATATCAACCATCTGAAGCCGCCACCTTCCTCCTCGTTTTCCAGATCGGGCCAACCACAACCTACCAACCCATCGATCCAATGCCTCCCTCGATTCCCCATCGAGCCACCTGCCCGAGCTCCTCCGTTCGAAGCCACCAGAGAGCCTCCGCCGGCTAGATGTGGGATCAAGAGGAAGCTCCTCCCATTTGCTCCTTCCTCCATGGCGCCGTCGCCGCCAGCGCACGCAGCCACCTAAACTGCGCCCCGTCTTCTCCGTCGACCAGGACCGGCCTCGTCCCGCTCCTCTCCTTCCTCTCTGTCTTCCTCATCTCTCTCTCTCAACTCTCTGTCTGTCTCTGTACCAGGGAGCCAAGGCCCCGCCATGGATGCTTCATGCCGCCGCCACTGGGAACCACTCCGCCCCTCGCCGGACCCTGCTCGCCAGCGTCCCGTCCTCGCCTCTACTTCGAACACACACGTGTGCCAAGTCCCTTCGCTGCTCCATCGCCGTTGCCAAGCCCCTGCCCTGCCTCTCCTTCTTTCGAACCATGGAAGAGGACGAGCGCCCGTGCGTTGACTTCTCGTCGCGATGCTCCAGCCGGCCTCGTCCCGATTCCAAGCCCAGCGCCTCCCCAGCCCACTTGCGCAGCCTCCCAAGGCCCATGCCTTATCCGGTCTCCCGAGTCGGCCCACTCCTACACTGAACCGGGCCAAAGCCCATGGGTGAGGCCACCCCCAGCGCCCCTTTTTTCTGTTCTTGTTGGACCTCCGCTTAGATTCGGCCCATATAGTGTTTTTTTCCCTGCTGCGATTTTGTCTTTTATCTAGTGTTTTTACAGATTTGCAGAAAAACCCCTAAGCTCCATGCATATCATAACTCTCCAACCGTGCATCTTTTGTAAAAACTTAATATATGGAAAATGCTTAAAATTGTGTCTAGTTTAATTATATCCAACTTTCAATCATGTTTAAAATGTTTAAAATGATGTTTGCTTATATTTTTCCTATTGCCATGCTAAAATGATTTAATTCATAACTAATTAACCGTAGCTCAGATTTAAATAATCTTTATATGTAAATGGGGTAGAAAAATGCCTAGTTTATCATGGTGCACTCATCTTGCATGTTTAACAACTCTAAAATATGGTTTAGGGAAGAACAGTACCAAACCTAAAATATGCACATGAGGATTTTTTGGACTTGTTGTTTGTTGTTCCGGCCTCACTTAAACTTGCCTAGATAGGTAGTTTTACTTTGCTTCACCCCTTGCCATGCTAAAAAACATTTAATATTGTTGAGTACATAAATGAGATCAAACTAAATAACTTGTTGTTGTGTTTCGTCAATATGCAACTCATTGCATATTGAGCTCCACTTAATTTTTAGAATTGCTTGTGCACTTTTCCATGCCATGCCCTCTTTAAACCGGAGATGCATCATACTTGGTTGTGCATCATGCCATGTTTATGTGGTGGTTGTTTACCATGTTGTTTGCTTCTTTCCGCTGTGCTTCTTCGGGTTGGTTCCGTTAACGTCACGTTTGTGAGGATTCGTTCGACTACGTCCATTTGTCTTCTTCATGGACTCGTTCTTCTTCCTTGCGGGATGTCAGGCAAGATGACCATACCCTTGAAATCACTTCTATCTTTGCTTGCTAGTTGTTTGCTCTTTGGCTATGCCGTGATACCTACCACTTGCTATGTCATGCCTCCCATATTGCCATGTCAAGCCTCTAACCCACCTTTCCTAGCAAACCATTGTTTGGCTATGTTACCGCTTGGCTCAGCCCCTCTTATAGCGTTGCTAGTTGCAAGTGAAGATGGAGTTTGTTCCATGTTTGGAACATGGTTATGTTGGGATATCACAATATATCTTATTTTAATTAATGCATCTATATATTTGGTAAAGGGTGGAAGGCTTGGCCTTATGACTGGTGTTTTGTTCCACTCTTGCCGCCCTAGTTTCCGTCATACCGGTGTTATGTTCCTTGATTTTGTGTTCCTTACACGGTTGGGTGTTATGGGGACCCCTTGACAGTTCGCTTTGAATAAAACTCCTCCAGCAAGGCCCAACCTTGGTTTTACCATTTGCCTCATCACCACCTACTTTTCCCTTGGGAGTCGCTCTCCTGAGGGTCATGTTTATTTTAAGCCCCCCCGGGCCAGTGCTTGTCTAAGTGTTGGTCCGAACCGAGTAGACTGCGGGGCCACCTCGAGGAAACTTGAGGTTTGGTTTTACTCATAGGATGTCTCATTCGGTGTTGCCCTGAGGACGAGATATGTGCAGCTCCTATCGGGATGTCGGCGCATCGGGCGGTCTTGCTGGTCTTGTTTTACCATTGCCGAAATGTCTTGTAACCGGGATTCCGAGTCTGATCAGGTCTTCCTGGGAAAAGGAATATCCTTCATTGACCGTGAGAGCTTGTGATGGGCTAAGTTGGGACACCCCTGTAGGGTTTTGAACTTTCGAAAGCCGTGCCCGCAGTTATGGGTAGATGGGAATTTGTTAATATCCGGCTGTAGAGAACTTGACACTTAACTTAATTAAAATGAATCAACCGCGTGTGTAGCCGTGAAGGTCTCTTTTTGGCGGAGTCCGGGAAGAGAACACAGTCTTGTGTTATGCTTGAACGTATGTAGTTTCAGGATCACTTCTTGATCATGATAGCTTATCGACCGTGCTTTGCTTCTCTTCTCGCTCTCATTTGCATAAGTTAGCCACCATATATGCTAGTGCTTTCTGCCGCTCCACCTCACTACCTTTTCCTACCCATTAAGCTTAAATAGTCTTGATCACGAGGGTGTGAGATTGCTGAGTCCCCGTGACTCACAGATTACTTCCAAAACCAGTTGCAGGTGCCGTTGATACCAGTGCAGATGACGTAGCTGAGCTCAAGTGGGAGCTCGATGAAGATCGTGTTTGTTGGGTTGTTTCGTTTCCTTTCGATCAGTAGTGGAGCCCAGTTGGGGCGATCGAGGACCTAGCAATAGGGGTGGTCTTTCTTTATTTTGGTTTTGTAGTCGGACCTTGATTGTATTCTGGATGATGTATGATACGTCTCCGTCGTATCTACTTTTCCAAACACTTTTGCCCTTGTTTTGGACTCTAACTTGCATGATTTGAATGGAACTAACCCAGACTGACGCTGTTTTCAGCAGAATTACCATGATGTTATTTATGTGCAGAAACAAATGTTCTCGGAATGACCTGAAACTTCACGGAGCAACTTTTTGGAAAATATAAAAATACCTGCAAAAGATGAAGGCCAGGGGGCCCACCACCTCTCCACGAGGATGGGGGGCGCGCCCCCTACCTCGTGGGCCCCCTGGTGCCTCTCCAACTCCAACTCCAACTCTATATATTGTGTTTCGGGAAGAAAAAAATCAGAGAGAAGAATTCATCACGTTTTATGATACAGAGCCGTCGCCAAGCCCTAAAACCTCTTGGGAGGGCTGATCTGGAGTCTGTTCGGGGCTCTGGAGAGGGGAATCCGTCGCCATCATCATCATCAACCATCCTCCATCACCAATTTCATGATGCTCACCGTCGTGCATGAGTAATTCCATCGTAGGCTTGCTAGACGGTGATGGGTTGGATGGGATCTATCATGTAATCGAGTTAGTTTTGTTAGGATTTGATCCCTAGTATCCACTATGTTCTGAGATTGATGTTGCTATGACTTTGCCATGCTTCATGCTTGTCACTAGGGCTCGAGTGCCATGATTTCAGATCTGAACCTATTATGTTTTCATCAACATATGAGTGTTCTTGATCCTATCTTGCAAGTCTATACACTACAAAGAAATACACTTCCATGATGATACGTGTTTGTCACAGTAGGTCGCGTTTTTTGCCATGCATGTACATCCATGACGATTTTATGACAGAATCAAGATAGTCATACCTGTGATGTCGTAGAAGTGTTCCATGACATTACCAAAATTATCATCATGGAAGTTTCCACTTCCATGACGATAAATCGCGCGTCACAGAAGTGCTTTCGTCAACGGTGACCGACACGTGGCATCCACCATAACGGAACACCGTTAAGCTATCGGTTCGGGTTTTGGATCCAATAACCCGTTAACAGCCCCGACCAATGGGGATTTTCCACGTGTAAAATCATCATTGGCTGGAGGAAACACGTGTCGGCTCACCGTTGGGACAGATGTCATCTGCTCATTGGACCGAAGGCGCCTATGATACGGCAACACGTGGCACGGCCCAACAGAGGCCCATTCCTGTGAAAAGGCCAGCCCGTTTGACTTGGTCAAAAGGTGGCGAGCCGGCCCACGGAAAGCCTGTTAATGGCCTGTTCGCATATAGCCCATTTACAGCCCGCTAACCCAGGGCCCGTTACTCCCTATCCGAATTAGGCCCAGTAGCGTCATCTGGGCCATCCAATATGATTTAGCCCATTTTAACTTCTGGCCCATGTGTGGCCCATGATTTCTTTCGGCCCATATGAGGACCTTTGTAACTCTTGGCCCATTAACGGCCCGTGGTGAAACTGGCCCGTAATGAATAGTGTATAACTTTATACCCATTAACGACTCGTTATTCCATTGGGCCATTTCCAGCCCAAGTTATCTTTCGGCCTTCTCAGGGCCCATCGATTCTTGGGCTCATTTGCCGCATTCGGTTACATACGGCCCGTTACTGTCATTTTCTGCTTGTGGGCCAAATTCAGCCCGTCGTTACAGTCGGCCCGTTTGCGGGCCGTTTTCATGTAAAAACCCGTTGGGCTATTTTCATAGAGTTATCAAATATGGCCTATTAACGGCCCGTTATGGTCCACGAATAGTACGACCCATGATTGACGAAATGATGATACGCCTCGTAGAAGGCCCATGGATCCTACGGCCAGTATGAGGCCCATGGATAGTATGACCCGTAGAAGGCCCATGGATCGTACGACCCGTAGAAGGCCCATGGACCCTACGGCCCATAGAAGGCCCATGGACCCTAAGGCCCATATAGAAGGCCGATGGATCCTATGGCCGGACGAAGGTCCATGGATCATACGGCCTGCAGGAGGCCCATGGTTACAACAGTCCGTGTGTTGCCATGATTATTTTGGCCTAGTTACCAAAAATAGACTATTGTGGCCACTAGAAAAAAATAGAAAAAGAACTGCAGTGACTACAAGCAAACAACTAAACAAGACAATAAGGAAATAAATAAGCAAGCAATTAACGCTAGCCTATTACCGCTATTACACCTATTACATCCACTGGGCATCAAAGTTTGCCACCAGTGCAAATATAGGGAACAAAGCAGCACATTACATACATTGGCCATCAAAATTGGCCACCAGTGCTGGGTATCCACCATGCTGGCAATAAGGTTAGCAAGCTGATTAGCTTTGTCCTGTTTGGCGCTAAAATCCTCCAACGCTTGCTGTTGCACCAGAAAGTATGCATCTGAATGCTCCAAGGACTTCCGCAGTCCTTCCGCTTCTTGTCGTAGCACAGCTGATCGATGTCTTTCAGCTTGTAGTTGAGACTCAAGAAACCGAATTGATTCAGACAGTGAGTTTGAATAGCTTGTGTAAGCGGTAGTGGCCAGTAACTCAAACACTAAACCAAGACAAGACTTTGGGGTTGTCTCGCAGTCTTCAAGATAGTCTTCCTTAGCTGTTTTATCAGCATTGTTGGAGACCAACAAGGATGTGTCACTATCCTGAACCTTATCTGCATTACTTCCTTTACCATTGCTTAATAAGGCACTCTTCCCCAATATTCTGTCAGCATTCTAAAAGAAGAAACAAGCAGGCACATAACAAGTTTAGCATGTACTAGTATATGAAACTCATTTCGATGAACTAGTTCATTAGTAAGGTGGACAGGATTAAACTACCAAGTCTTCTATTGCCAAGTACTAGTACATAATAAAAGCATCAAACAAACATATATCTATGTCCTATGGTCACTGCATTGTCTTGCCAAATCAAAATAGAGACACGGTTCAAATCATATTAGTTCAAGACAAAGCAGCAGTGAAAGAATACAAAGCGTGGGAAACTACACGGCACAACAAGATTTCAGATGGGTACCATGGGTCTACATGTATAATAACACTATTGGATCTGTTGTGATGCTAGTAATGTGCATGATATGAAAGTCAACTGTATAAACAATTGAAATTGAAATCAACAGAGCTATTGATAAGAGTAAACATGTTAAAGAAACATGCGTGAACATACCTACTGTGCCATTGGAGTTTCGATTGGATCCTTCAATTTAAAAATAAGTTTGTATGAGTAAATACAGTGATACAAGAGCAAAGCAATCATAGTTAAAAAAGGCACGCCTAAGCGATCGCTTAAGCGTGCCTAGGCTCTAGGCGTTGGCAAAACGCATTGTGCATAACTACGCATAATCTATGCATAACTGCGCATAAGCATGTGCTTTGGTCAGTAAAGCGCAAGGCGGTGGCAAAACGCACAATTAACGCCTAGCGCTTTTTTAAACTATGATAGCAATGGAATCTTAAATTAGAACAGTTGTTCTTCTGGTTTAGGCACTTGTTCTACATGAATAGAGTATAGTAAGACGCAAGAATATAATACTTTAAAATATAAAATGAGCTCATAGACCTTACCACATTCTTGGTTCAGGACCAGTACAGAACAAGGCGTTCCCATTCATCGTCCAGTAAATGTGTCCCAGGAGAACATAAGGGAATTTGATGAGTTTCTTTGCCGGTGAAGTATGTTTTCTTCAGGTAATTCCGATACTGCCACCAAGCATTCTTGAAGATAGCAGAGGTATTAGCACAGGTTACCTCATCCTGAGTTTCCAAATCGGTCCTTCTCTATAGAGAAAAGTGGGAAAATTTGTTGTATTATAACCATCATGGAGGTAGGATGTATGGGACGAAGCAAAGTAATTGCCATGAATAACATTACTTACACATAACTCCTAGACAAATACCTGCAACTGACATTTTCTTTCATCTTCAGTATAATATTTCCAAGATGGGAAGATACACACATATGATTTAACAACATCAAATGCGATAGATGCTAAACTACGACTAGCTGGTTGTGCTTCCTCCATAGGAATAGGCGTACTAACTGGTGGAGTTGGGGTTTGCCGTGATAGTACTAGCCCTTTGGGCACTGGAGCTGCCTTACTAACTGCTCATGTTTGGGAGCTCTGTGGTGGAGATGGTGCTGTGTCAACAGGAACGGGGTTACTATCAGCTGGGGTTGGGGTTAGATTGGGTGAAGCTGGTTCTCTGTCCATCGCAGTAGGGGTACAATCTGCGAGAGTTTGGGTTATGTGTGGTAGGGCTGGTTCTTGTGCATGTACAACCGGGGTGCTATCGCCACCAAGAGGTAGCACTGTTTTATATGAAGACTGTGTTTTTAGTCCGCTAGATACTGGCATCACCCGCTCCAATTCAAATGGTTGATAAACAGGAAACATAGTTGAATGTACAGACATTGTATGAGAGACACATGCAATAGATAGTGTGGAAAAATGAGGGCATGAAATAGTTAACATGTATATTGTTTAACTAATGATGTCTATCTAAACTAGATAGCATAGCATAACATAATTCAAAGATATGATGAATAACTAAACAGGGTCGCATGACATATTTCACCTACATGTTATCTAAGTAATCATGATCGCATCATTTAATTCACATATGTGATATATATGCTAAACAGAGGGCATTCGATATGATGTCTGAAGTAAGAACATGGTGTTGAATATTGTGTATATGATGTCTAAACTATGCAATGCAAGACACCGTATGCATGATATGAGCAGTATAACCATGCCAAGTTAGATCATACACCTCAGTGGGGGAATAGGACTGGTCATCTGTCTCTAAATCCATCTCTGAGGAGCTATCGGGGCCCAACAAGAGATCTGCTTCGACAGGTAGCACTGTCTGCTCTGAAGGCCTTGTTTTCACTCCAGATTTTTCCATCTCCCACCCAAATGGCTGATTCACAGGAAGAGTAGTTTAATGTATAAACATTGTCGACAAATGGAAATGTAATGAAGAAAAGGATGGGCAAGATATCATTCAAATATATGATGCCTGGTTAAAAAGGATGGCATTGGACATTTCACATATATTATGGCTGGCTAAAAGACATGAGACTGCATAATTCCCTTATATGATATAGAAACTAAATAGGTGGCATTGCAAAACATGTCTAAACTAAGCAGATGACATATATGATGTCAAAAGTAGGCACTGCAAGGCAACATATGCATGATATGACTAACATCATCATGCCAAGGTAGAGCAAACACTTTGGGGGTAAATAGGAGTGGTCAGTGGCATCTGAATCCGCCTCAGAACAGATATCTTACTCTAGATTACAATCTGGAGAAGGATGTGGAGCGATGTCTACATGACATTGTATTGCCGTGCAAAACTCTTCTCTTTTTCTCTACATGTTCAGCATGACTCTGTACAATATCTGACATGCATACGAAAACAATATGGTGAGATTACGTAAGGAGAGCATGCAGAAATTTAGAGTGATGGTAACAACCAGTGGATCGACGTTTTTCTGTTGAACCAAAATAGCCCTCATGGATCGACGTGAATGTATAGTAATAAGTGATGCAACAAGTGTACGACCTCTTTGTTGTAGCCGTGTCAACCTCAGCATCATTTGGTTGGTCGCTGAAGCAGTTGAGGCAGAGGTGGCTGTCGGACGTGTGGAGGAAGATCTGAGGAATCTGTAGACGGCGTCTGTTGGGCATATAACTATCAGTTAAGACCTGCCCAGGAGGGGCCGGGTCAGCCTCAATGGCGGGTTACAAAGGAAGCCCAGTAAACATTCAGGGCGATAGTTTATTAAACCTTATAGAAGGCCTAAAGGCCTAGAGGCGGCTTAAGGCCCAATATTGTAAACCATCGTATGTAAGGAAAGACTTGTAAAAGAAGGCACGTAAAAGAAGTCACCGAGCCGGACACGATTTATGAGCCGGCCGGGACTCTGTAGGCCACCAGGCGTCAACCCGTGTATATAAGGGGACGACCCGGTGGCAGCTTAGGGTAAAAAAAAAGATCGATAACCAAGCCGGCGAACTAGCCTATTGGTAATCGAAACCCCAGCAATACCAACACAACTAGACGTAGGCTTTTACCTTCATCGTAAGGGGCCGAACTAGTATAAAACCTCTTGTGTCCTTTGTCCTGATTAATCCCTTTAAGCTTCCTAGTTGCAATGGCCCTACGACTAAGTCCCTCCACTAGGACATCTATCGTGACAATTCCACGACAGCGTCCAGGGCACTGCTCTGTTGTGATGGATCGTTCTGTCGTTGGAGCAGCTCCGGTGAGCCGTAATACGTCAAGGCTGAAGCAGCACAAGATAGACATCGTCAATCTCAAGTGGGATTCTAATAGCATCTCTAATAGAGGATGTAAAATGGATGTAAAATTAACATCACCAAAAACCACCTAACTACAACAGATGAGGTAAAAAATGTTGACTCTGAACTTAATTGTAGAAACTGAAATTTACTATGGAATCTGAATGCTACTATCGAAACTGAACGCAATGCTAGCAGAGAGGCACTTGACATGTAGTTTACGGAGGGCATGCAGTTCATCTTCAACCTGCACCCCCCTGAGCTGCCAGCCACCACCAGCCGAACCATCGGCCCCAGCGCCGCCTCGCCGCCCCGAAACAACTCGCCACCGCCGCCCTGGCCATCCCTCTAGGCCCCCCGCCCCCACCCTGAACCCTAAGATAGATAGTGGGCTACCTCTCCGGCGAGGCCCCGTCCCCGCTGCGGGTGGTTCTTCCTTAATTCCGGCGAGCCCCCAACCCCTGAAAATCGACTGACCCAAAAGTCGATTCAGTCGACTGAAGTGTGGCTTAATTGGAGCAGAGCAGCAGCACAAGCGAGGGGGAGAGCAGCAGCAGCAACTGGGCGAGCGAGTGATCGAGCGAGAGTAGGAGCAGCAGCAGCAGATTCGGCTGGTATGGACGCCGCCGCTGAAGGGGCCTCGCACTGGGGGAGAGCCGCATTGGAGATGTCACCCACGGCGCCGGCTTCAAGTAGCCGCTCCATGGGGGTGCGGGATGGACCACCGTCGGCGCTGGGAGGTCGAGTTAAGGAGAAGGTGCGAGGCGATGAGTGTACAACCTCTTTGGTGGCACCGAGTAGGCCTCAGCTTCGTCCGAGGAGTCGGTGAGGATGCCGCGGTTCTGGTGGAGCAGGTTAAGGCGGCGTTGTGGGGATGGAGTAGCCGCGATAGACGAGGCGATCGTCGGAGCAGCTCCTTGGAGGTGGAGGACGGGGCGGCTGAACCAGCGGGACGGCGAGATCGACGACGGTTCCTCATCCGAGGAGGTGGACGACGGACGACGTCGTCGGGGAAGAGGCTCCGGCTGGGCAGCGGTGACGTGGCGGACGGAGGAGGGTGGGGTTTCGTGGCTGGAGCGGTGAGGTTATGGCGGCTTGGGATTTCGAATGGAGAAAAGGGGGTGATGGGAGGGGGTGAAGCATGACTTAGGGACGCGCTTGTCCAAAATGTCGGGTGTGTTACAAAAGTACCCCCCACCGATTTGAATAGCGGCCCTTTCGGCTCAGGGTTACAAGGGGGATTTCGCGTGTCGGGATTTGGCAACTGGAGGGAGTTTTCGCGTGCGTTGTAATTTTGGGATAGCAAGGCGCGGGTTGTGAAGGCGCTAGTTTTGGGAGCACGATATCTGAATTTTCGGGATATAACAAGATGCGGGTTGAATTTTAGGGACAAGCCTAACGTGTAGTAATATTGTACTTGTACGTACCAAATCAATTCACACTTACCTCAACCAAAAAGAAAACGAAAAAAATAAAACTATTCACACCACACAAAGAGAGATTCTTGCCCCGTTTTACTATACAAATGCTATTCAAAGGGAGTCCCTCCTTCCATCTATATAGGGCCTAATGCGTTCTTCGATGCTAACTTTGACCAAATATTAGAGCAATGATATATGACATGCAACTTACACAAAGCACACCGTTAAATTCATCTGTGAAAGGTTCTTTCAGTGATATAATTTTCACATTGTGCATGTCATGTACTATTGATCTTGTCAATAGTCAAAGGTGGTCTTTAAAATCTCATTACACCCTATATAGATGGAAGGAGGGAGTATGAATCCACGTTATGTCCAATTAAATTTTTTCGCTTGCTGTATAATGCATGTAACCTACTCATACCAACATTTTAGTGCATTCCAAATGTCTATACTACCGCTGCAATTCGAACTAAATTTGAATTCGTTTCTCTATTTCAATAAGAATCTACAATCATGACTGTTGCCAACTTCAACCATCATAGTTTCCTTGCTATCCGCCAGATATAAATCGGACGACCTATAATGTAGGATGGCAGGCACACCATCATCAACAACTCCGTTTTTTATAAGAGTAGAGATAAAATATATTAAATGTAGTATAACATGTTCATAACCACACCATGTGTATCACCGTTATATATATTCACACATGCGTCGGTTTGAAACACTATGATAAATTCTTCAAATATCCGAATTCGCTTTTTATAATGAAGTATATGTGATCACTATTCGTCGTTTACACCCACACAACCCTCTTATCTTTGTAGCTAGCGCTAACTTTCTCTTGTGCATGCACACTTCCGCATCCCTCTCACCCTCCCTCAGCATTCTCTAGCTCCATTGCGCAAATTCGTCTTTTCACTTTCGGTTGTTCACCCCCGGTGTGTGTAGGCCACCCAGCTCCTTCTTCACGGCACACATCGATCGATATGCCTCTCTAGCGAGGTGTGTCTAGCACAAACACAAGCTTCCCCTCTTCTCTTGTCACCATCCATGCCTCACTCCCACCACTCTTTTCATCGTTCTCGTACTCGCACACTCCTCCCCCCTCGATATAGTATGCCTCTCGTACCACCTCCTAGCTACATGCATCCCTCTCTCTCTATCCTTCTCCTCGTGCCTCATTAGCTTCTAACACACACATGCATATATACCGATCGATCTCCCAACATATACCTAGATCGACTATAACTACCCCCCATCGATCGACGTACCTCACAAGTTATGTCTCTCCTTTCTCTAACAAAGGGCGATTGATCTTCCTATGTAGTTACGTCTGCTTACCACAGCCACATCGTCCCCCCTCATCATTCGTGCATGCCTCCTGACCCGTCTCTCACACGCATGTGCACATACAACAAGAAGCCATCTCGTCTCTTTTTGATATTGCGGGTGTGCCCTCCGTTTGTCTAGCAAGTCTATCCCACCATTTGTTAGAAGCAACTCCACTACCACCCCCTCCAACACTCTAGCTCTATCTCTCTCCCAACCTTATTCCTCTCCTGCACATATGCATGGATGCCGATAGATCTCCCTTAATACATGAGGCAGATCGATCTCCTGAATACATGAGGTAGGCCTCTCTCCTCCTCCACACATATACACATAGCTAATTGGGCCTCCCTCTTCCCCCACTGCACATCAATAGTCGAGCGCTGCAGGTAGGTCTCCATGCCACAGAGACAAACTGCACATGTCCCATCTCACGTTCCAGTAGGCCAGCCACTCTATATCTTTGATGTGGGCACACACAAATTCGATGGCACTCTTTATCGATCGCGCGCGCGCATACACACACATCATCCCTCTCTTTGATTCTATGGACATCTCAAGCCGATGATACCTCCACTCTCTTCTCGTGGATCACCCCCTCTCTATATATGTTATATCCAGGACTCTATTTCACACACATTGCATATGTTACATTTTTTGATTGACCCCCAAAAAAAAACTCTCAAGAACCCACACACTATATCTCTCTAGGTTTGTATCTCTCTCACACAACCCCACGTATGTGGTGTGCGTATACAAGAAGAGAATAGGTGCACCGTGCATTTACTCACACTTCGTGCCCAGCCACACCTGCGCGGGTACACGGTGGAGCTCATTTCTTTACGAAATGTCAGCCCACGTGCTAATTTGAACGCCTGTAGCGGTTGTTTACCTAGGGAGGTCGTGTACCATGCATGCACGAAACAAAGTTCGACTTGACGCATTGCCGCGTTATTTTTAATTAAATTTATAGTGCTCAATGGCACGTACACAGAATATAAAACGATTTTTATGGAGAAAAAGGTAGTCCGCTCACTATATACAATGGAGCCTGCCTGCCTGGTTTGTCACTCTTCAGAGTATCTCACACAAGGCTGCGGTGGCCTCTCTCTCTCTCTCACCATTGGTCACTGATCCGGCCGCATCCCGTCCGCCGGGGGAAAGGGAGGAAGTGCATCGTTTCTCCATTCGACGACGCCGAGGATCTGCGGTACATGCCGTTCGCTCTAAGAAAGCTCCGACACGGCAGGGCCTACGCCACCTGCTCGCAGATTCCGCCCGCCGCCGCTCACCTAGTTACATCCCGATGACCTCTAGGTATCCCCTCCGGCCATGCTCCACTACCCTTCTTCCCACGTCGCTGCATGTGGATCTTCCATAGTTCTTTGCCCAGAACGTAGCTGATCCGGCGTACTTTCCATATTGCATTCTCGTCCTCACACCATTTTAGACAAACACAACCGTGTTGTTATCTTCCCTTAGGACAAGGAATATGCTTCTTTTTTGTCGTCGCATGTGTCATCAACTATTATTGGCCAGTAATTGTTTCCTTTCTACCTCTTTTTTGCAAATAGGGCTATCCATTTCACCTCGTTGCTATTGCGACCTTTTGGTGAACTGCACAAATCACTTTTTCCTTAAGAGTGTTTTGTGCAGTTGTACTAAAATGTCACACGGGCAACATCTCTACATTTCAGTGCGACTGCACAAAGGGAGATTGGTTTTGCTCTATTCTCCTCATCCATCTCTGAGCCTAATCTTCTCCAACTAGTTAGTCTTAAGAGAGACTGCAAAGGTGACCGACTTCTATTTGTGTGTTTATTGTTTCATCAGCAGTCCTCTGTTATTGTATTCACACTTAATATCTTTGGAACAGGGATGCTCAGCTCTATTTTAGTGGAACTACACAAAATGCGGAATGTTGCATGCTCCAGACAGCTACTTTTTCTCCCAACATGCCTTGTTGATTTAGACAGAGCTGGGGGGACATTGCTGCCAATGAAAGCATGGATCAATTTTAATTTAACACCTTCTCACAACTCTGTCTTCAGTTGTGATGTAATTATTAGCCCTGATCTGCTAATAATTGACATGCATTAGCAAGGAAGTTAGTTTTTTATTGTATCCGAAAGAGCATCGATGGCAAGACACGTGAAACAAAAGCTGAAAGCTCACACCATTGTATAATTTCATGTCGCTGGAAAATTATTTGTATAGTACATCAATTATGTAAACAAATGATGGAAGCTTGATAGCATTGCCAGAAGCCTCTTCATCATCCGGGTCCATGTGCCATGCACAAAATTATACTCCTTCGCTCCTAAATATTTGTCTTAGAGTGTAGATTCACTCATTTTGCTTCGTATGTGTACTCCCTCCGTTCCTAAATATTCTATTCATCTTTCTAGAGATTTCAACAAGTGACTACATATGGAGCAAAATGAGTGAATCTACACTCTAAAATATGTCTATATACATCTATATGTGCTAGTCCGTTTGAAATATTTAAAAAGACAAATATTTGAGTAGTCACTCGTTGAAATCTCTAGAAAGACAAATACTCCGGAGTATATTTAAGAACCGAGGGGGTAGTGCACAACCGCATGGGAGACTCAGCCCGGTCGTTGCGCCGCATTAATAGTGAGTAATGAGCAGTCAAATCATAAGCCCCACCTTTCCCACTGTAAGTTGCTCTGAAGAAGCAACCATCAATACGCTCTTATTTGAATCCGCTCATACTACTCCATCCGTCACTGTTTATACAGCGCGCTTCAGAAAAAAGAAAAAAAATCTGTGGGAACAAGGTGACTAGCGATCGGCCTGAAAAATAGCATTGGTAGTTATAGCACGTCATCTATTACTAGAGGGAATAATGCGTACACACATGCATGCAGTGCTTCCACCCCGGGTACACACATGCATGCACTTACTCCACTCCGTAGTAGTATAGTACATGGAGAGAAAATTGTGGAATTGATTGCGGTTACCACACCCTAATTAATTGAGCATTAAACCAAACGCGTCTAAAGTCTCTCTGGTGGTGGAAATGCATTGAGAGAAATGCATCATAATGAAGCGCGCCCTATAAACTGTGACGGAGGGAGGAGTAGTATGAAGGTGCAAAACCAAGTACGCGTATGGCCAATCGGTCAACACACCTCCTCTTGGCATATCACTGACATGTGGGACAGAAGTGTGAGCAAACCGATCTCAATTGACGGCAAAGAGCCAACCCACCGTTCCTTGAGAGAGACGAGGAGCGAGAACACACAAACGGGCTCACACGGAGGCCAAGATATATTCGAGCATGGTTGGTTGATCGATATCATTCATTACATGTTGGGTTGCCGTTTTCCGCCCAACCCCGGAATAAATGTGTACTTTATCAGAGATAAAAAAAATAAGAGTACAGACGCTCCACCATGCGGTTCTAGTAGTAGTACTAATCGTACTACTGCACTTGGCTCTTCGCCTCTTCGTGAAGTCGAACAATGATGGTACTCCACATGTTGGGTACTAAAGTGTATGCCTCTGACAATCTGACACCGAATGGACTAATGCATGTCCACCGAGGGTAGGTTGCATTAGTCAAAAGGCGTAAGCGAGCTTCACCTTGTCCTGCAAGCTTCTCCTCGTTCTGCGAGTTGACCAGACACACCAAAAAGTAGTGCTAGTCCATACACCCTCCTTTTCGGTTAATATGGCTTAATCTTTTTTCGGGTAAATGAGAGAGCTCTATTCATATATAAGCATTCTTAGGACGATCAGCCAAGACACTGGTCACTAGGAAGCGAGGACCCCACAAAAAAGAAGTAGGAAGCGAGGTGTTTCATCAAGCCAGCTCTCTGCCACATTCAAAGTGCAGCAAGCACGGTTCGCACTGATATGTCACCAACATATCTATAATTTTTGATTGCTCCATGCTATATTATCTACTATTTTGGACATTATTGGGCTTTATTACCCACTTTTATATTATTTTTGGGACTAACCTATTAACCGGAGGCCCAGCCCAGAATTGTTGTTTTTTGCCTGTTTTAGGGTTTCGAAGAACAGGAATATCAAATAGAGTCCAAACGGAATGAAACCTTCGGGAACGTGATTTTCTCAACGAATAAGACCCAGGAGACTTGGACCCTATGTCAAAGCACAAGAGAGGAGGCCACGAGGTAGGGGGGCACGCCTGCCTACCCCAGGCGCGCCCTCCACCCTTGTGGGCCCCCTATTGCTCCACCGATGTACTCCTTCCTCCTATATATATCCATGTACCCCCAAACGAGCAGATACAGAGCCAAAACCCTAATTCCACCGTCGTAGCTTTCTATATCCACGAGATCCCATCTTGGCGCTTGTTCCGGAGCTCCACCGGAGGGGGCATCGATCACGGACGACTTCTACATCAACACCATAGCCCCTCCGATGAAGTGTGATAGTTTACCTCAGACCTACGGGTCCATAATTAGTAGCTAGATGGCTTCTTCTCTCTTTTTGGATCTCCATACAATGTTCTCCCCCGCTCTTGGTCAGATCTATTCGATGTAATCTTCTTTTTGTGGTGTGTTTGTTAAGACCAATGAATTGTGGGTTTATGATCAAGTCTATCTATGAATAATATTTGAATCTTCTCTGAATTCTTTTATGTATGATTGGTTATCTTTGCAAGTCTCTTCGAATTGTCAGTTTGGTTTGGCCTACTAGATTGATCTTTCTTGCAATGGGAGAAGTGCTTAGCTTTGGGTTCAATCTTGCGGTGTCCTTTCCCGGTGACAGTAAGGGCAGCAAGGCACGTATTGTATTGTTGCCATCGAGGATAAAAATATGGGGTTTTCTTCATATTGCATGAGTCTATCCCTCTACATCATGTCATCTTGCTTAAGGCGTTACTCTGTTTTTAACTTAATACTCTAGATGCATGCTGGATAGCGGTCGATGAGTGGAGTAATAGTAGTAGATGCAGGCAGGAGTCGATCTACTTGTCTCGGACGTGATGCCTATATACATGATCATACCTAGATACTCTCATAACTATGCTGAATTCTGTCAATTGCTCAACAGTAATTTGTTCACCCACCATAGAACACTACTTATGCTCTCGCGAGAATCCACTAGTGAAACCTATGGCCCCCGGGTCTATCTTTATCATATTGATCTCCTACTACTTAGTTATTTCCTTTGCTATTTACTTTGCCTTTATTTTACTGTGCATCTTTATCACAAAAATACCAAAAATATTATCTTTATCATATCTATCAGATCTCACTCTCGTAAGTGGCCTTATAGGTATTGACAACCCCTATTGGCGTTGGTTGCGAGGGTTTATTTGTTTTGTGCAGGTACGAGGGACTCGCGCGTAGCCTCCTACTGGATTGATACCTTGGTTCTCAAAAACTGAGGGAAATAGTTACGCTACTTTGCTGCATCATCCATTCCTCTTCAGGGAAAACCAACGCAGTGCTCAAGAGGTAGCAAGAAGGATTTCTGGCGCCGTTGCCAAGGAGGTCTTCGCAATAGTCAACATACCAAGTACCCATCACATACCCTTATCTCCCGCATTACATTATTTGCCATTTTCCTCTCGTTTTCCTCTCCCCCACTTCACCCTTGCCGTTTTATTCACCCTCTCTCTCTATCCTCCCTCTCTTTCTCTATGTGCCTCTTTTTGCCCGCTTGCTTTTTGTTTGCTTGTGTGTGTTAGTTTGCTTGCTTGTCACGATGGCTCAAGATAATACTAAATTGTGTGACTTCACCAATACCAACAACAATGATTTCATTAGCACTCCGATTGCTCCTCTTACCGATGCTGAATCTTGTGAAATTAATACTGCTTTGCTGAATCTTGTCATGAAAGATCCGTTTTCCGGCCTTCCTAGTGAAGATGCCGCTACCCATTTAAATAGCTTCGTTGATTTGTGTAACATGCAAAAGAATAAAGATGTGGATAATGATACTGTTAAATTGAAGCTATTTCCTTTTTCGCTTAGAGATCATGCTAAAGCTTGGTTTTCGTCTTTGCCTAAAAATAGTATTGATTCATGGAATAAGTGCAAAGATGCTTTTATCTCTAAGTATTTTCCTCCTGCTAAGATCATCTCTCTTAGAAACGATATTATGAATTTTAAGCAACTTGATCATGAACATGTTGCACAAGCTTGGGAGAGAATGAAATTAATGATACGTAATTGCCCTACTCATGGTTTAATTTTGTGGATGATTATACAAAAATTTTATGCCACATTGAATTTTGCTTCTAGAAATCTTTTATATTCGGCCGCGGGAGGCACTTTTATGGAAATCACATTAGGAGAAGCTACTAAACTCCTAGATAATATTATGGTTAATTATACTCAATGGCATACTAAAAGATCTACTAATAAAAAGGTGCATGCGATAGAAGAAATTAATGTTTTGAGTGGAAAGATGGATGAACTTATGAAATTATTTGCTAATAAGAGTGTTTCTTCTGATCCTAATGATATGCCCTTGTCTACTTTGATTGAAAATAATAATGAATCTATGGATGTTAATTTTGTTGGTAGGAACAATTTTGGTAACAACGTGTATAGAGGAAATTTTAATCCTAGGCCTTATCCTAGTAATCCCTCTAATAATTATGGTAATTCCTACAACAATTCTTATGGAAATTATAATAATATGCCCTCTGATTTTGAATCTAACATTAAAGAATTTATTACTTCACAAAAGAATTTTAATGCTATGATTGAAGAAAAATTGCTTAAGATTGATGATTTGGCTAGGAACGTTGATAGAATTGCTCTTGATGATGATTCTTTGAAACTTAGATCTATTCCACCTAAGCATGATATCAATGAGTCTCTCAAAGCCTTGAGAATTTCCATTGATGAGTGCAAAGAAAGAACCGCTAGGATGCGTGCTAAGGAAGATGCCTTTATAAAAGCGTGTTCTTCTAGTTCCTATGAAAATAATGATGAAGATCTAAAAGTTATTGATGTGTCCCCTATTAAATCTTTGTTTTGCAATATGAATCTTGATAATGATGGGACTGAATATGATACACCTTTACCTAGAAGGCGTTCTACGAATTCGGAATTTGTTAATCTTGATGCTAAATTTCATAAAAGTGGGATTGAAGAAATTAAAACCCTAGATGTTGCTAAACCCACTATTATGGATTTCAAGGAATTTAACTATGAAAATTGCTCTTTAATTGATTGTATTTCCTTGTTGCAATCCTTGCTAAATTCTTCTCACGCTTATAGTCAAAATAAAGAGTTTACTAAACATATCGTTGATGCCTTGATGCAATCTTAAGAAGAAAAACTTGAATTGGAAGTTTCTATCCCTAGAAAACTTTATGATGTGTGGGAAACAACTATTAAAATTAAAATTAAAGATCATGAATGCTATACTTTATGTGATTTGGGTGCTAGTGTTTCCACGATTCCAAAGACTTTGTGTGATTTGTTTGGTTTCCGTGATTTTGATGATTGCTCTCTAAACTTGCACCTTGTGGATTCCAATATTAAGAAACCTATGGGAAGAATTAATAATGTTCTTATTGTTGCAAGTAGGAATTATGTGCCCGTAGATGTTATTGTTCTTGACATAGATTGCAATCCTTCATGTCCTATTATTCTTGGTAGACATTTCCTTAGAACGATTGGTGCAATTATTGATATGAAGGAAGGAAATATTAGATTCCAATTTCCATTAAGGAAAGGCATGTAACACTTTCCTAGAAATAAAATTAAATTACCTTATGAATCTATTATGAGAGCCACTTATGGATTGCCTACCAAAGATGGCAATACCTAGATCTATTCTTGCTTGTTATGCCTAGCTAGGGGCGTTAAACGATAGCACTTGTTGGGAGGCAACCCAATTTTATTTTTATTCCTTGCTTTTTGCTCATGCTTAATAATAAATAATTTATCTAGACTCTGTTTTGGTTGTGTTTGTTGTGTGTTTAATTAGTGTTTGTGCCAAGTAGAACCGTTGGGAAGACTTGGGGAAAGTCTTGTTGAACTTGCTGTAAAAAACAGAAACTTTAGCGCTCACGAGAATTTCTGTCATTTTTATTTGGAAAGTGATATTTAGTTAATTCTTTTTGCATATGATTAATAGATAAATTCCTCACGTCCAGCATGTTATTTTAGAATTTTTGGGGTTCCATATATTGCGCTAGATACATATTACTACAGACTGTTCTGTTTTTGACAGATTCTGTTTTTCGTGTGTTGTTTGCTTATTTTGATGAATCTATGGCTAGTAAAATAGTTTATAAACCATAGAGAAGTTGGAATACAGTAGGCATAACACCAATATAAATAAGGAATGATTTCATTACAGTACCTTGAAGTGGTCTTTTGTTTTCTTTCGCTAACGGAGCTCACGAGATTTTCTACTTTAAGTTTTGTGTTGTGAAGTTTTCAAGTTTTGGGTAAAGATTTGATGGATTATGGAACAAGGAGTGGCAAGATCCTAAGCTTGGGGATGCCCATGGCACCCCCAAGATAATCTAAGGACACCTAAAAGCCAAAGCTTGGGGATGCCCCAGAAGGCATCCCCTCTTTCGTCTACTTCTACCGGTAACTTTACTTGGAGCTATATTTTTATTTACCACATGATATATGTTTTGCTTGGAGCGTCTTGTATGATTTGAGTCTTTGCTTGTTAGTTTAACACAATCATCCTTGCTGTACACACCTTTTGAGAGAGCCATACATGATTTGGAATTTGTTAGAATACTCTATGTGCTTCGCTTATATCTTTTGAGTTATATAATTTTTGCTCTAGTACTTCACTTATATCTTATAGAGCACGTTGGTGTATTTGTTTTATAGAAACTATTGATCTCTCATGCTTCACTTAGATTATTTTGAGAGTCTTTAATAGCATGGTAATTTTCTTAAAATCCTAATATGCTTGGTATACAAGATTAATAACAAAACTTTCTTATGAGTGTGTTGAATAATATGATAAGTTTGATGCTTGATAATTGTTTTGAGATATGAAGATGGTGATATTAAAGTTGTGCTAGTTGAGTAGTTGTGAATTTGAGAAATACTTGTGTTGAAGTTTGTGATTCCCGTAGCATGCACGTATGGTGAACCGTTATGTGATGAAGTCGGAGTGTCGATGTCAAAACCGGCGGATCTTGGGTATGGGGTCCCAAACTGTGCGTCTAAGGTGGATGGTAACAGGAGGCAGGGAACACGATGTTTTACCCAGGTTCGGGCCCTCTTGATGGAGGTAAAACCCTACATCCTACTTGATTTTATTCTTGATGATATGAGTATTACAAAAGTTGATCTACCACGAGATCGGAGAGGCTAAACCCTAGAAGCTAGCCTATGGTATGATTGTATGTTGTCCTACGGACTAAAACCCTCCGGATTATATAGACACCGGAGGGGGCTAGGGTTACACAAGGTCGGTTACAAAGGAGGAGATATCCATATCCGTACTGCCTAGCTTGCCTTCCACGTCAAGTAGAGTTCCATCCGGACACGAGACGAAGTCTTCAATCTTGTATCTTCATAGTCCAATAGTCCGGCCAAAGGATATAATCCGGCTATCCAGTGACCCACTAATCCAGGACTCCCTCAGTAGCCCCCGAACCAGGCTTCAATGATGATGAGTCCGGCACGCAGTGTTGTCTTCGGCATTGCAAGGCGGGTTCTTCTCCATCTTTCAAATGTTGTAAAGAAGTGTCCGGTCCCATAAATGTTTGGACCTCTTGGCTTCTGTGCCCAATAAGGGCTATCTCCCACGCATCGAATGAATACGAGGCGCCAGGGCGTTTTTACATTCGCCCCCCTAGCTAGACAAATAAATTGTCTATTAAAGGGATGGGGATTCTTAGATCCGATCCATACCATCCTCCCCCAGCAAGAATCCATCAGAGCGCATTTTGGAAAGATCCATTCCAGCATGGCCGACCTCCGCAACTCCTCCTCCCGCCCCCGTAGCCCTAAGCCCGGTGATTGGGAGAGGTGTTCAGTCCCGCACAGTCGATTAGTCGAACTGCAGACTAAGGGATTTCTCCCTCCGGCGTATATGGTGCCCGTTCGAGCCGGGCTTGCCACCTACAATGGCGGGGAGCAAGCAGAGAGCTTTTCATGTCCCTCTATGGGGGAACGGGTCTGCCTTGTTCCTTATTTATTAAGGGGACTCGGATTTCCAATTTATCCGTTCCTTCGCAGGCTCCTGGAGTTCTACGGCCTCCAATCACACAATTTCACCCCTACCTCCATTCTACATATCGCCGGCTATGTTGCTCTCTGCGAGTTGTTCCTGGGCTACGAGGCTCACTTCATGCTGTGGAAAAGGCTATTTTGCCTCGTCCCTCGCACACAGAGGGGGTCACTTTATCAAGTGGGCCGAGCCGAAATATGGCACATCGCCGGTACCGGATACCTGTCCGGTACCCCGAAGAAGTCGTCCGAAGACTAGCCTTCGGAATGGTTTTACATGGAGGACGTTCCCTTTCCGGACCCTGTTCGGCAGGGTCTTCCTGAGTTCAACAATGCTCCTCTAAAGAAACACCGAAGTTGGCGCCCACGGAGCCCCCAGGTGGAAGACAATGGAGAAGTCCTCTATCTGATGAACCGGATTAAAGCACCTGCTCAATCAGGATTGACAGTAATCGAAGTTATGTCGATTTGCATAATGCGGGGAGTGCAAACACTTCAATATCGTGGGCACCCCTTGTGGTGTTTTAACGGGGCGGATGATGCCACCCGCTGCGGGCATAAGGGTCCGGACAATGCTGCCGCTTTAGCAAAAATTCTGTTCGAATTGTTCAACGGAGAGGAAGAGGAGTTCACCCGCATCAAGTCACGGGATGGATTCTCCATGTACAATCCTCCAAGCTGGGTAAGTTATATCTCCTTACTCCCATTTTTCCCGCATTCTTTGTCGTAAGTATTCACCTTGCCACTTTGCGGCAGGAATTGCGAAAAGCCATAAAGGAGGTCAGCAACCCTTCTCCACAACCATAGGACCCTGACTGGACCCTCGACTTTGGACTTGAAGAAGATCCGGTTGTATTCGTGGAGCTGATAGACCGGCAGTTCTATCAGTTACGTTGTGATGATGCCATGGTGGCCATTACGGCCGACTATCCCGGACTGCTCCCTGCATCGCACGTAAGAAAAACCAAAAAAACTTAACTCCAAAAACTAGGATCCCCTTTTAGACACTTCACCCACCGTATACATATGGCATTTTTACAGGGAAGGCATTCGGGACGCCCTGCCGAACCCGCAGCAACTCGCCAACAAGAGGCACCGAGGCCGAGTAGGCCAAAAAGGAAGGCGGTCAGGATGGAGACGTCGGCTCAAAGGTATAACAAAAACCTTGCTCCATGGTTGTCGTCTTTCTCGAAATGTAATGACGCTCGTGTTTCTTTAACAAAAAAAAACGCTCGCCGGAATATGTCTGGCGATGTTGCTAATCACGCTTCCACCAGTCGTGCGCCAGGACCGGACATAGAGGCGGAAGCCGATATGGGATGGGCGCCGGATAATCCCCCTATAGAGGATGCGGATAGATTATCCGCTACAAACTCAGAAGTGGAAAGCGCCATGAATCATAGGCGCCGCCAGGCCGTACTCCATGACGATTGTTTCTCACTAGAGGAATTTGATGCCTTCAATTCTGGAGAGGCGTACCTCCGTGCTGCTCAAGATGGTCTAGCCAGAGCCACGGATCAGTATGTAAAGGATGTACGGGTAAGTAAATCTGACGATTTATATGTATCAGTCGCCCCTGAGACTTGAAACAGTTAGCAGAACTGATTTAAGGATCATCTTTATTGTGCAGGTTCTTACAGAGAAGAATAATAGGCTGTCACAGGAGCTGGAGGAATGCAAGACCCAAACTGCGGGCTGCTGTTGCCGCATTGCAGGAACCGAAAAAGTCTCCTGCTGGTAACATTTACTTTAAAGAATGATGGTTACCATATAGTGTGCGGTGTGGCTGCAGATGTAACAATAGATGTTGCAGATGAATCCGGAGAAAATCCGGAGGACCAGCATATCGTGCGACAGCTAGAGGCTGGCAAATGCGTGCTGACTGAGGTTAGGCGGGAGAAAAACAATCTCCAAGATGCCAATATCAAGCTGAGCGTGGAACTAAAAGACGTTCGAGCCCAGCTTGCAGACTCTGAGAAGGAGAATAAGCGGCTTCGGCGTGACATTTTCAGTAAGTGCTTGAATGAATCATTTTGAAGGAGTTCGGCGAAGAAGCCGACTAACAGCGTTATGTCTGTAGGTATGCTGACGGGTTGTCCCGCGGAGGAAATGCCCGGGTCGGCGGGTGATCTTCTATCCAAGCTCTCACATTTGCACGAACAAGTTCGGCAGGTGATGCAAGGTGTTGCCCAGGCCTTGTGGCCATCCGCCTCCCTACCAGAAGGCGTTGCAGAGCTTACGGAGAAGCTCAAGGGAGCACGGCGGTGCTTCCGATTATGGAAGATATCGGCCTGCCGACAAGGTGCCCGAGAAGCCTGGGCCATGGTGAAGACAAGGTATACCAAGGCTGACCCAAATCACATGGCCGAGGTCGGACCTGTGGGGACCGACGGAAAAGAGATCCCTGTTAGCTTAGTTTATGGGCAAGTGGAATTAGCCGCAAAGTATTCCCAACAGGATTGTAGGCTAGACCGCCTGTTGGATGGTATAGAAGAGGAATCTAGTCGGTCTGCATGACTATGTTATTAAAGTGACATGTATACTGACTTCTAGCCGGATTGTAGATCATTTGTCATGGCGGACCTTTTCGCTTCAACCTCAGGACCCGATAGTCCGGAGTGTATCCGAATACCCGCTCAGTTATATAAGAACCGGGGTATGCGTGGAGACCAGGCGTAGGGGTCATTAGTGCTTGAACAGACAAGTGCCCAACTAGTTATGTTATATTACATGGGTAGTAAGAAACATCTTCCAGGGAGAATAGTCCGTTAAGGGTTCCTTTCCCTGGGTAAGTATGCCCTAAAGTGCATGTCCGGACTGCTATAGAAAATGTAGGAAAACATCTAGGGCAGATATGGAAAATAAATAAAAATCATCTTTTGTTCACCGACCGAATATTCCATTAAGAACGCTAGCTTTCGGCTTCACCCAGTCTGAGGTACACATCCGGCTGACCCGGTAGTAACAATCGCAGAGGTGCTCCCCTTATGCCCTAGCCAAATTAACGGGAACGTAGGGCATAAATACAAGAGCCAGGCAACCCAGCTTGGTGAAAACTTAAGTCATATCGATGCATAAAATGGCGAAAAAGGTACATGCGGAAGCATAGCACATGTGCGGGGCACGAGGCTCAGATAGATAAATAGGCTTCTGTGAAAGAAGCTCCCAGGTATGATGAGCGCGGCTAGCGCATCTATACTGTGCAAGCGAGGTACAACTTGGCCTTTGAAGGCCTAAAGAAGGAATAAAAATAAGAGAGAAAGAAAAACAAGGCAGATAATGTATATGCAAAAATGGACAGAGGAAGGAGACAAGCATAGAGTCCGGCGCTAGGCGTAGAATCTTTGGAGCCTGACCGCGTTCCATTGGTTCGGCTCGAGTCGATTAGTCGATGCATCCCGCAGTCGGTACGATCCACCGGTCAGCACTTGGTCAATAATGAAGGGACCTTCCCATTTGGGCTCGAGCTTGTTCTTTTTCTTATCCGACAGGCGTAGAACTAGTTCGCCAACGTTATAAGTTTTGGCCCGTACTTCTCTGCTTTGGTATCTGCGAGCCTGTTGCTGATAAAATGCGGAACGGGCTTTTGCTACGTCACGCTCCTCCTCCAGGGTGTCCAGACTGTCCTGCCGATCGAGCTCGGCTTCTATTTCTTCGTACATGCGCACTCGAGGTGAGTCATGAATTATGTCACAGGGTAAGACTGCCTCTGCGTCGTACACCATAAATAAAGGTGTATATCCGGTACTACAATTCGGCATGGTCCGCAGCCCCCAGGGTACGGTGTCAAGCTCCTCTACCCATTGCGTGTTAGACTCCGTTAAGGAACGCACTAATCTGGGTTTAATGCCGCTCATTATAAGACCGTTTCCTCGCTCAACTTGGCCGTTGGTTTGTGGGTGATAGACTGAAGCATAATGGATCTTGATGCCCATTTTGCTGCACCAGAGTTTTACCTCATCGGTAGTGAAGTTCGTGCCGTTGTCAGTGATGATGCTGTGGGGGACGCCATAACGGTGTACGACCCCGGATATGAAGTCTATCACCGGTCCAGACTCGACTGTTTTAACAGGTTTGGCCTCAATCCATTTGGTGAATTTATCCACCATGACCAGTAAGTATTTCTTCTTGTGGGTTCCCCCTTTAAGGGGTCCAACCATGTCAAGCCCCCAGACCGCGAAGGGCCACGTAATGGGGATTGTTTAGAGGGCGGTGGGTGGCATGTGGCTTTGATTTGCAAAGAGCTGGCAACCGGCACAACGTTGGACCAAGTCCTGTGCATCTGCCCGGGCCGTTGGCCAATAGAATCCTATACGGAAGGCCTTGCTTACAAGAGCCCGGGCTGCTGTGTGGTGACCGCCGAGTCCAGCATGAATTTCTGCCAAAAGGTTCCGCCCTTCCTCTTCGGAGATGCACACCTTTGAAGGACTCCGGTAGTGCTTTTTTTATACAATTCTCCCTCATGGACCCTGTAGGCCTTAGATCGCCGCACTATGCAGCGTGACTCATTTTGGTCCTCCGGAAGTTCCTGCCTAGTTAGGTAGGCCAGGAATGGTTCTGTCCACGGGGCTATGTGGCCATCATTACGTGGGCTGAAGGTGTTATTTCAGTGGCGGAGCCTCCGATTGTGTCGGAGTGTTCGATATCGGGTATTTTGGCTGGGTTCGGACTATTGTTACCGGTGTCCCCTTCCCATACTACGGATGGCTTGAACAGCCTCTACAAAAATATGTTGGAGGGGACCGCATCGCGTTTTGCACCGATGTGGGCGAGGATATCCGCCGCCTGAATGTTTTCCTGAGCCACATGGTGAAATTCGAGCCCCTCGAACCGAGCTGACATTTTTAGGACGGCCTTTCGGTAGGCCGCCATTTTCGGATCCTTGGCGTCAAAATCTCCATTTATTTGGGATATTGCGAGGTTTGAATCCCCAAACACCTCCAGGCGTTCAATGCCCATGGAGACTGCCATCCGAAGACCATGCAACAGAGCTTCGTATTCGGCTGCGTTGTTGGAGTCCGTATATAACATTTGCAGTACATACTGAACGGTATCTCTGGCTGGGGACGTCAGGACGACGCGAGCCCCTAGACCCGCCAGCATTTTAGAACCGTCGAAGTGCATGATCCAATTGGAGTATGCGCCATACTCTTTAGGGAGTTTGGCCTTCGTCCATTCGGCGACGAATTCGGCCAATACTTGCAACTTAATGGCTCATCAAGGTTTGTATGTTATGTCGAACGGGAGGAGCTCAATGGCCCATTTGGCAATCCGGCCTGTAGCATCGCGGTTGTTTATAATATCATTAAGTGGCACTTCCGAGGCTACTGTAATCGAACACTCTTGAAAGTAGTGTCGCAGCTTCCGAGATGCCATGAATACCGCATAGGCCATCTTTTGATAATGTGGGTACCGTGATTTGCATGGAGTGAGGACAGCGGATACATAGTATACCGGCTTTTCAAGAGGGAATTTATGTCCGTCCGCTTCCCGTTCGACGATGAGCACTACGCTTACAACTTGATGAGTTGCCACAATGTACAACAGCATTGGTCGCCGATGTTTGGCGCGGCCAAGATTGGGTTGGTTGCCAAAATGGCCTTTATTTCTTCCAATCCGGCTGTGGCCGCGTCCGTCCACTCGAAGTGTTCGGTGCACCGAAGGAGGCGATAAAGGGGTAAAGCCTTTTCTCCTAAGCAGGAGATAAAGCGGCTTAGAGCCGCCACGCATGCAGTTAACTTCTAGATTTGTCTGAGGTCTGTTGGGGTAGCCAACTATGACAAAGCTCTGATTTTGGTCGGATTAGCTTCAATACCTCTACTGGAGACAATGAAACCCAGGAGCTTTCCGACTGGTACGCCGAAAACGCATTTTTCTGGATTGAGCTTGATGTCGTATGTTCGGAGGTTGTCGAATGTGAGCCTCAAGTCGTCTATCAAAGAGTCGACGTGTTTGGTTTTGACGACCACATCGTCTACGTATGCCTCTACTGTTTTGCCGATTTGTTTCTCTAGACATGTCTGAATCATGCGCTGATATGTTGTGCCGGCGTTTTTGAGCCCAAAAGGCATTGTGTTGGAACAGAAGGGACCGTTTGGTGTGATGAATGCCGTTGTGGCTTGGTCAGACTCCACCATATTGATTTGGTGGTAACCAGAGTATGCGTCGAGGAAACACAATGACTCGTGTCTGGCGGTAGCATCGATAATTTGATCGATGCGGCGGAGGGGGAAGGGATCCTTTGGGAAAGCTTTATTGAGGTCCTTGAAATCGACACAAAGGCGCCAGGATTTATCCTTCTTTGGTACCATCACCAGGTTTGCTAGCTAGTCCGGGTGTTTTATTTCTCTGATGAATCCGGCCTCCAATAACTTGGCTAGTTCCTCTCCCATGGCATGTCTCTTAGGTTCGGAGAAACACCGAAGAGCTTGCTTGACCGGCTTGAATCCCTTTAGGATATTGAGGCTATGCTCGGCCAGCCTGCGTGGATTCCTGGCATTTCTGAGGGATGCCAGGTGAATATGTCCCAATTCTCGCGCAGGAACTCTCATAGTACGGCGTCCACGGCGGGGTTTAACTGTGCCCCGATGGAGACTGTTTTTGTAGGGTCCGTTGGGTGGACTTGGAATTTGACTATTTCATCCGGTGGTTTAAAAGAGGTGGACTTGGATCTCTTATCGAGTATCACGTCGTCCCTGTCCACTTTAGAGCGTAGCATGGTTAATTCCTCGGCCTGGAGGGCTTCGGATAATGCCTCGAGGGCCAGTGCGGCTGTTTTGTTTTCGGCGCGTAGTGCTATGTCCGGATCACTGGCGAGGGTGATGATTCCGTTGGGCCCGGGCATTTTGAGCTTCATGTACCCATAATGGGGTATGGCTTGGAAGGTCGTGAACGCCTCACGTCCTAAAAGGGCGTGGTATCCACTGCTGGACGGGGCCACTTGAAATGTAATCTCTTCGGACCTATAGTTCTCTGGCGTACCAAATACCACATCTAGTGTGATTTTCCCAGCGCATCATGCCTCCCGACTGGGTATGATTCCCCTGAAGGTTGTGCTACTTTGCTCAATGCGGTTCCAGTCTATTTCCATTTTTTGAAGAGTTTCCTCATAGATGAGGTTTAATCCCCTGCCGCCGTCCATGAGTACTTTGGTGAGTCGAAAGAAGTCCACAATTGGGCCGAGGACCAGTGCGGCTGGTGCTCGAGCTGTTCGGAATTTAGGTTCGTCACTGGCATTGAAGGTAATAGTCGTGTCACTCCATGGATATATTGCTGCTACATGGCAGATTTCGGCCATGCTGCAGAGTGTTTGCTTGCGCCTATTATTTGACGCGAAGGTCTCAAAGACTGTTAACACCGTCTTGTTATCCATGGGATGGTGCGCTGTGGCATTTGGGATAAGAAGATCCTCACCACTTTTGGCCACCTGCCGGAGTATCCAACATGCTCTAAGGCTGTGCGTTGGTATTGTATCCGATGTGCTATGAATTTTGCAGGGTCCGTTAAGCCATCCCTCCAGTACGGTTCCATTCCCTGTAGAGGGTTTTTATTTCTTTGCAACTAGCTCGGGTGTCTTATGTTAGTGCACCCTTTTACTTCGGACTGGGTGTATATTCAGTGCCGGATTATCCCAAAATTTTGTTTCGGTTTTCCAGGCGCTTTCCATCACACAGTACTTTCGTACTATGGACGCCAAGTCAGCGAAGTGTGATATGTCATGGCGACTTAAGGCGTTAAGGATTCCCTTGTCCGTGCAATTATTGTAGAAAAGTGAGACTGCATCTTCCTCGTGACAGTCCTTAACCTTGTTCATCACAAGGAGGAATCTGGCCCAATAATGATGTACTGTTTCATGGGGCTCTTGCCTGATGTGGGAAAGATCATTTATGTCTGGGTGGGTGGGTGGATTTGAGTCCGAACCCCTACCCGATCTGAGACCCAGGGGCCGAGGAGTTTCCAATCTTGGAAGTTCGGGTTCCGGAGTGTTGCCCGATAAGTCTGGACCGCTGCCTGATTCTAGGTTCAGGGCTTGGGTGATGTCCTCCCGTAAGCAGGTATCCGGCTCGGAGAGCTCAACAATCCGGACATAGTTAGTCCTCAAAATAGAGGAGGAGTTGCCGCATTGTTCCTCCACCACCGCAACGTGATTGGTGACTGATGGAGAGTTAATCTCCCTTTGATCGGGTTTAAGCCCAATCCAATCATAGTCCGTAGAAACTCCCAAGGTGGCAACGCGATCCAAGAGTTAGTTTAGGGAAGAGAGCTCCATTGGATCCATCAGCTCGGCAAATTCCGAGCCGACGTGGAGGCTGTTTTTGACGACCCTAGAAGTCATCGTCGGTGCAGCGGCCGAACAGGCAGTCATGACGAAACTGCCTAGCCGGAGAGTTTGGCCGACAGCCAGAGCTCCCCCGGCGGTAATGTTGTTTTTAGCAATGAGATGAGGCATCCTTCCTTACGGCGACGTCATAGAGGAACTCTCAATGAAAGCACCAATGTCGGTGTCAAAACCGGTGGATGGTAACAGGAGGCAGGGAACATGATGTTTTACCCAGGTTCGGGCCCTCTTGATGGAGGTAAAACCCTACGTCCTTCTTGATTTATTATTGATGATATGAGTATTACAAGAGTTAATCTACCACGAGATCGGAGAGGCTAAACCCTAGAAGTTAGCCTATGGTATGATTGTATGTTGTCCTGTGGACTAAAACCCTCTGGATTATATAGACACTAGAGGGGGCTAGGGTTACACAAGGTCGGTTACAAAGGAGGAGATATCCATATCCATACTTCCTAGCTTGCCTTCCACGCCAAGTAGAGTTCCATCCGGACACGAGACGAAGTCTTCAATCTTGTATCTTCATAGTCCAACAGTCGGGCCAAAGGATATAATCCGGCTATCCGGATACCCCCTAATCCAGGACTCCCTCACGGAGCATGATTTATTTTTTGATTGTATTCCTTACGAGTGGGGTCGGGGACGAGCGATGGTCTTTTCCTACCAATCTATACCCCTAGGAGCATGCGCGTAATACTTTGCTTTGATAACTTCTAGATTTTTGCAATAAGTATATGAGTTCTTTATGACTAATGTTGAGTCCAAGGATTATACGCACTCTCACCCTTCCACCTTTGCTAGCCTCTCTAATACCGCACACCTTTCGCCGGTATCATACACCCACCTTATACCTTCCTCAAAACAGCCACCATATCTACCTATTATGGCATTTCCATAGCCATTCCGAGATATATTGCCATGCAACTTTCCACCATTCTGTTTATTATGACACACTCCATCATTGTCATATTGCTTAGCATGATCATGTAGTTGACATCGTATTTTTGGCAAAGCCACCATTCAATATTCTTTCATACGTGTCACTCTTGATTCATTGCATATCCCGGTACACCGCCGGAGACATTCATATAGAGTCATATTTTGTTCTAAGTATCGAGTTGTAATTGTTGAGTTGTAAGAAAAATAAAAGTGTGATGATCATTATCATTAGAGCATTGTCCCAGTGAGGAAAGGATGATGGAGACTATGATTCCCCCACAAGTCGGGATGAGACTCTGGACGAAAAAAAAGAGAGAAAGAAAAGAGGCCATAAAAAAGAGAAAAGTCCCAAATAAAAAAAATGAGAGAAAAAGAGAGAAGGGACAATGCTACACTATAACAGGACCCCCACTATAGCAATGCCTTTTTCCGTATCTAAATGTCCATATATGCGTTGCTAGGGTCCTTACCAACGGTTTGGGATGCGTAGCCTTATGCAGTGTTGCTAGCGCATAATGCAATGCTTATACTATCGTTGGTAAAAGGGTCCGTTGCAAGAGAACAACAGATAAAACGGATACAACAATTTTATGTGTTGGTGCTTGAAGTACATGAATCAAAATCCCATTGCTTGGCAATGGAGAATTTCCAACGTTTCAAGTGTTGGTACATATATAGTGTCAATAATAATATTACATGTATATATAATTATATATTGCTAGCAATTAAATTAATGCTCCATGTAAAGGCAATAATTATGTATTTCAAGTGAACGAAAAACAACACAATATACTCACGAGAGCAAGAAATCATATATTAGATCAAAACTTTTGGATTACAATAGTGGATATTACAGGAGGAACATCATCCAAATGTGATGCATAATCTAACAATTTTATTGACCGCGAAACTTAAACTGAAAATATCCATCTTAACTGAGGAACAACATCCAACAAGAACGTCATCCCTACAATATAACTAAAACTAAATGCATCCGTCATCATCATCATGAAATGGATCATCAACATCATCATTGCAGTATAATCGGCACGCTCCCATATACTCATCCATTTATCTTTTGAATCGACAAACAAGAAAACAAAACTGAACTGTTAACACACAATACCTTGACATGATGCAAGTAGTAATATAGGCAAATATTAGTCACGTACAAAGGTTGAAGGCCATGGAAGCTTTTATTTTTATGCATTACCGAGAGTATTGCAGTTTTGCAACTTCATACCAAATATTCAGTTTGCACTAGTGCCATATCGACATGCACTACCCAGAATTCATTTCTAATTTCAGGGCCATCAAGTTTAAATTTAGGATCAGAACTTACCATTGTATCTAGAGCTACGCCCTTGTTATGATTTTTCAGGCTCTTCAAGAATACTTTAGTTCCTGCCTGTTAGAAAAAATAAAAGTTGCCATATGAGAAGACAGAAACAAAACAGGGGAACATATGAAATGAATTTGAGCACAACAGATAGTTCATTGGCATCCATCCAACTCAGGGAACCACTTCGAGCACTCTTACAGCATGCATTAGCACCTTATGTTGTTTTTGTAGTCTGGACAACAGACTGATAGCAAAGAAGTAATAAACAACTAAACAAGCCACAAATAGTCTAAACAAAATTTGTATGTGATTATGAAAGGATACCGCTTGTTTGCAACAGAAGTTTTTTCTCCCTGACATGCACTAACATTCTTGTTTTTAACAACATTTAGCAAGATGACCAGTAGATACATAACCATTGGAGCAACATATTTTGAACATATTGTATATGGGAATGGATATATACCTTATGTGCAGCAGAATCTATTTCCCTTCGCTCGTGCACTGAAATTCTTGTCCATTACATATCTGCTGCAACATGACAATGACCAAAAGTTTAAATAAATTATGTAAAAGACAATATTCTATGGTCCTACTCGACCTTATGATAGTCATCCCCACAGATGTGAAGACGATTAATTCAGATTTCAGCTCAAACAATCATATTTTGAAGTAATTTCTGCCCCTACAATCAATAAAATAAGTCTTACCACATTTATTCCTTATCAAATCAAAATAGCAACTCATTTAGTACTAAGTAGGTACTCGGAATAAATCAAGCTATTCCTATTTCATAGTGAAAACGATGAACTAAAACATGAAACCGTTACTCTGAAATGTAAATTTGCAAGGGGTCCATTATTTTGTTCATCGGGTGTATAAGAAAAAGAGCAAGTAACAAAATGAAACTCCATATAGCAGCTCTTTCAATGACCCCATGCTTTTTAGTTTTTTTCTATGCTGGGAACATTACTATGAATAAAATGCAGTTATCTTTCGATACTAGTAATTTAACTGTTGATCTATTTCAGTTGCTTAGGGAAGATGAACTTGTACTTGTGTGGTATCATGTTTAACTTGGTTTTTGCAGGGGGAACACATGTTCAGGTTTAATACTATCCACGGATAGTAAGAGGATCATAAGCTCAAGGACACCCAAGTTCATTCTCTTTGGTCTGAAGGAGGTTTCGTTCATGCACAAGCATTAGAGCTAGGCTGATGAGATTTTTAAGTTGGAACTGTGAGGAGATCCCATGGGCCAAGGCTGATTGTGTTGCAGAGTATACATGTGTTTTCACTATCGTGCACATGGTTGTTCACTAACATTTATTTTCAGAACAAGTGTGTCGTTTTGTAGACTGGACTTGTAGTTGTGCTGCTGCAGATCATGTTCTGATATTCATAATAAAATTAACATTTTATTAGGGCCTCACTAGTCTACATGATACATACTGCAATTTGTCCATAGGTACAACCAAGATAACACTTCTTCTAGTCACTCCATCATTCATTTTCTACAAATGACACCCCAGCCAGAATACAATATGATAGCAATAAGAAAATAACAAGGTCACAAATGTCTGCACACACACGAAGAAAGAAAGAAACTATGCTAGGTGTTCAACCACAAAATGTTAGGCAAGAACTAACCCAACTGTACTACCCAACCAAAATAGGATAGTCAGAATTGGAGTTCCATGAAGAAAGTCTATGAAGAGATTGAACTCACCAAGGTAGTAATGGTGCGGAACTACATTGAAATATTGCACGAGTCAACACCTGAAACCTTAATAGTTACTAGATTTAAGCCACCTCTTATGTTCAGTAAACCTACGAACACCAAAACAAGGAGGCGTCAGGGCACTATAATGAATAAAACCTAAAAAGCTATTCCCAATCAAATAGGGAACGTGTAAGCTTATAGAAGAAGAATCTGAAACAACCCCCTCTATCTCAAGGCCCCCAAAATTCTGAACCAATAACAGAGGACAGCTATCAAACACTTGGTGTGCACTACCAAATTCACACAAGAGAAGAGTAATTAGAAAGCATAGAAGGGACAGATCTGAACCAAGGGGGGAGGAGGCAAAATCATCAAGTTGTACTAGTATTTACCTTGTGTTTCTATGAATCGAGGGTGGGGACTGATCTGCTTTCCATCCCAGTTGCTGAACAAGACATGCCTCTTGTGCCCTCAACCTCAAATCCTCAATGAATCGGCGGGGTGCGCTACGAGGTTCAGGAGGGAGGGCAGGCCATGATCGATCTCCTCAAGATAGAGATCCTATGAGACGAGGAAGGGAACTGTGTTGATATGGGGAAGGGGGAGGTTTCCGATTTTGATGGCGCAGTTACCTCCTCGCGATGCCAAATTTTGGTCTGTGTTCTTCATTCGTATGGCGGGTGGGGCCATGGTAATCAAGCGCGCGTGCTTATTCGCTATCGCGGGAGAGAATGGAGGGAAAGGAAAACTTTGGTGCGAAATCACAAAAGAATACCAGTAGTAAAAAATTATGCGAAATAATTTATAATTTTTGTTATTATCATATCTGGCCCTTGACACGAACATGTACATATATTTGTGTCAAACACAATGTGCTTCTTCTATGTTTGTAAAAATTCAATGCAAGATGGGTGAAGTAATATTGATTTTTTTTGCTCAAACCGGGCCTGATTGGCCGCGAATTGCCGCTCGCGGTGTTTCTGCTCAACTTCATTCGTCGTTGCGCGCATGGTACCGTCAGCCGCGGCCACCACCCCGCTCCACTGCCCTTCCCTTACCCTTGTCGGCGATGAGGGCAGCGGAGCGCAGAGGCTAGGCCAAGCCGATCATGACCAATTGGTCATCGGGGCGGCACCAACACCGCGCGCAGACATCTTCACGGTGGTCTTCGACTGGTAGATGGCATAGGCCTTCACCAGCACGGCGTTTGCGAGGACCCAGTCTGGCGCAACATCTAACAATGTGAACACGGCATGATGATGTGCATTGCGCCATGTCATGAAACTCGGCCGTCACTAGAGCATCGCGGCGACATTCTCCTGTTGTAGCATTTGAGCTACGGCACGAGGTGCCCGTGTGCATTCGTGAGCTCCAGGTATGGATCCAGCTTCATAGCGACCGGGCTTCGATAGGGCGGCAATCAGCGATGAGGCGGGGAAGGCAGTGGCGAGGACGGCGCCGAATTGCGGTCACGGAAGGAGCTCGAACTGTCACTAAAACTCCTCGTCCATTGCGGCAGCATCGGCCAGGAGGGTGACTGTTGCTACTCTTGGTCATCCAAGGAGAGCATGACCTCCTTCTTTGATGGCGTAGAGGAGAATGATGGAACAAAAGACCACGCGTGGGCGGCACCACGATCTGAAGGAAGATCTTCTGCCGGCGCCGAGAACAATCTGGAAGAGCCTGACTAGCCTATCTTGCCGGTCCAGGAGAGGATCGGATTGGATGCTATGGTTGTGCGGGGAGGAGCGAAGATGAGATAAAGATGGGGTTGGTCGATGCCGGAGCCGTACTTAATTAGCCCGGGCAGGAGGATTCATGTTGCTTCAATGCGGCGCGGTGGTCGGAGTATGCTTCTTGGTCGTTGCGCCCGCATTGAAGCGGTGCCACACTCCCGTCCTGTCAGGTCACTCCGACCAACATCAAGGCCGCCGAGTCGTGTCCATTCTGGAGTGGTTGGCCGACATCAATATGCGGGCGCAGTTCCCACAGCGGTTTGCATGGAAGAGTGTTTTGTTGGAACTGCGTACATTAGCACGAGTCCGGATGCCTGCAAACTTCCCCAGCTTTGGTTCCGTTTCAAGATTTTGGCTCGCGGACTTAACTATGTATGTGCGTGTTAATACCTTTAATATATTATAACAAAAGAGTATAAAATCATTCTTATTTTCGGTAATGCCTCATTATTTTGTGACCTCATAATATTTCCCTACCTGCTCAAAAAATTCCTACAATTCATAGTCCACCGCTGCTTATTTTTGCTTTTTTATTTCAATTTACGCCTACGGCAAAAAAAGATCTATTTATGCCTGGGGTATGAAATTTTGTCGTAGAGCAGTTCACGCTGGAGAGTGTTCTTGTGGAACTGCGTACATTAGCATGAGTTCGGACGCCCGCAAACATCCCCCAGCTTTGATTCCGATTTGAGGGGATTTTGGCTCGCGAACTTAATTGTATATGTGCGTTTTAATACCTTTAATATATTATAATAAAAAATCATTCTTATTTTCTGTCGTGCCTCATTATTTTGTGACCACGTAATATTTCCCTGCCGCTCAAAAACAATCATGCCTGCAATTCATAGTCCAATGCTGCTGAATTTTGATTTTTTATTTCAATTTACGCCTACTACGGAAAAAATCTATTTATGCTTGCATTATGAAATTTTGTCCTAGAGCGGTTCGCGCGGGAGAGTGTTCTAGTGGGACTGTGTACATTAGCACGAGTACGGACACCCGCAAACCTCCCCCAGCTTTGGTTCCGGTTCAAGGGAATTCTGCCTCGCGGACTTAATTGTATATGTGCATTTTAGCAGTAGGGAATTTACGCCTACGGCAAAAAAAGATCTATTTATGCATGGGGTATGAAATTTTGTCGTAGAGCAGTTCACGCTGGAGAGTGTTCTTGTCGGACTGCATACATTAGCACGAGTTCGGACGCCCGCAAACATCCCCCAGCTTTGATTCCGATTTGAGGGGATTTTGGCTCGCGAACTTAATTGTATATGTGCGTTTTAATACCTTTAATATATTATAATAAAAAATCATTCTTATTTTTTGTCGTGCCTCATTATTTTGTGACCACGTAATATTTCCCTGCCGCTCAAAAATAATAATGCCTACAATTCATAGTCCAATGCTGCTTAATTTTGATTTTTTATTTCAATTTACGCCTACTATGGAAAAAATCTATTTATGCTTGCATTATGAAATTTTGTCCTAGAGCGGTTCGCGCGGGAGAGTGTTCTGGTGGGACTGTGTACATTAGCACGAGTACGGACGCCCACAAACCTCCCCCGGCTTTGGTTCCGGTTCAAGGGAATTCTGCCTCGCGGATTAATTGTATATGTGCATTTTAATATCTTTAATATATTATAATAAAATGGTATAAAATCATTCTTATTTTCTGTCATGCCTCACTATTTTTTGACCTCGTAATATTTCCCTACTGCTAAAAAAAATATGCCTACAATTCATAGTCTAACGCTGCTTAATTTTGCTTCTTATTTCAATTTACACCTGCTGAGGAAAAAAGTTAATGCCTATGATATAAAAAATTTGTCAGAAAACAACCATGCAGAAGTTCGAACAAACCCTACTGGAATGGACGCAAGGAAATCACCAACAGGATAGACTAGTGTTTACAGTACATATGATTATGGCTACAACATTTATTTATTTCTTGTTTCTTAAGGAGAACTTGTTGGATCGATGGGAGAAAAGAACTCGGCCCTACAACAACGAGTTCAACTTGCCTTTCTCTTCAAGCCCATCTCTTATCCCGGGACGATCTGCAGGGTAAGCTGTTACTGGGCTTATTTTCCCTCCAAGCTCATCTCTTAAGCCCTCCTGTTTTTTTTCTTTTGGATGTGTTGTGCTTCTGATTGACGGAAAAAACCGGCCAACGGTTAACACAATTTTGAAAAGTTCATAGAATTCCGAAAAGTTCACAATTTTCTAAACAAATCATGAAATTTAAAAGTTCATCAATTTAAAAAAATGTTCATGAATTTCAAAAAAAGTTCATCGATTTGGAAAAAGTTAGCAGAAACAAAAAAACATATATTTGAGAAACTTTTTATGAAATGGACAAAAATTTCATGAATATGAAAATTTTCATCAATTTTGAAGAAAGCTCATCGATTTCAAAAAATGTACATTGAACTAAAAAAACGTCCATCGAATTTGGAAAAAGTTCATCAATTTTCAATAAAATTTCCCAAATTTCAAACGAGTTCATCAATTTTGAAAAACAATCATCAATTTAGAAGCAAATCTCAATTTCGAAAAAAGTCCATCGATACTGAAAAAAATTCATGCATTTTGCAAAAATTAAAAAATATAAATAGAAAAAAAATGAAAGAATAAACAAACAAAAGCGGTCTAGAAAAAACCCGTCTAGGGAAGCTTCCCAAAACCGGGGGCTTCCCTGAACTGAAGAAAGAATAAAATGGGAAAATGAAGTTAGTAGGCACAAGCATTTAGATATTCTAGTGGTTACTGGGTGTGGATTTGAAAGAAGATGTCTAGAGTTCAATCCCATTGCCACTCATCATTTTTTGTTCTTTAAGAAGAAAAAAGGGTCAATGGGGTGCGCCCGTTTGTGCCGATGCCTTTAACCGAATAGAATTTAACCTGATGTGGATCGGAGAATAAAATGAAGGGACTATGTGCGATTTGGTTTTCGCTCGAATGGTTAGCAGATATTTTTGCCACCACATTCATTATGTTTGTCGGCGTGTCTAATTTTTATTTTTAATTATGTAAATTTGCAGTCTTATAACAGACATAATATAGAACAAATACAAGGCAACAGATAAGATCTGTTGCAATCTATGTATGACACTATGGTCATGAGATGTAAGTCTACAACGCATATGCTGCAACGCTTATATGCATATCTCTTGTGAATTTTGCAACCTATGGTCCAAATGTTGTAGAATATGTGTTGCTTTATAGGGGTTATCCTTGTAGTGCTACTATCCTTTTACCACACTTGTGCTTCAAAGTAGCACCATGATCTTTATAGTAGAGAGTCTCTATTGTTGTCACTTTCATATACTAGTGGGAATTTTTCATTATAGAACTTGGATTGTATATTCCAATGATGGGCTTCCTCAAAATGCCCTAGGTCTTCATGAGCAAGCAAGTTGGATGCGCACCCACTTAGTTTCTTTTTGAGCTTTCATATACTTATAGCTTTAGTGCATCCGTTGGACGGCAACCCCTACTCATTCACATTGATATCTATTGATGGGAATCTCCATAGCCCGTTGATATGCCTAGTTGATGTGAGACTATCTTCTCCCTTTTTGTCTTCTCCACAACCACCACTCTATTTCACCTATAGTGCTATGTCCTTGGCTCACGCTCATGTATTGCGTGAAAATTGAAAAAGTTTTGAGAATGTCAAAAGTATGAAACAATTGATTGGCTTGTCATCGGGGTTGTGCATGATTTAAATATTTTGTGTGGTGAAGATGGAGCATAGCCAGACTATATGATTTTGTAGGGATAACTTTCTTTAGCCATGTTATTTTGAGAAGACATAATTGCTTAGTTAGTATGCTTGAAGTATTATTATTTTTATGTCAATATGAACTTTTGTCTTGAATCTTTCGGATCTGAATATTCATACCACAATTAAGAAGAATTACATTAAAATTATGCCAAGTAGCACTCCGCATCAAAACTCTGTTTTTATCATTTACCTACTCGAGGACGAGCAGGAATTAAGCTTGGGGATGCTTGATACGTCTCCAATGTATCTATAATTTTTGATTGCTCCATGCTATATTATCTAATGTTTAGGACATTATTGGGCTTTATTATCCACTTTTATATTATTTTTGGGACTGACCTATTAACCGGAGGCCCAATCCAGAATTGTTGTTTTTTGCCTGTTTAGGGTTTCGAAGAAAAGGAATATCAAACGGAGTCCAAACAGAATGAAACCTTCGGGAACATGATTTTCTCAATGAATAATACCCAGGAGACTTGGACCCTACGTCAAGGCACAAGAGAGGAGGCCACGAGGTAGGGGGCGCGCCTGCCTACCCCAGGCGCGCCCTCCACCCTCATGGGCCCCCTGTTGCTCCACCGACGTACTCCTTCCTCCTGTATATATCCACGTACCCCCAAACAATTAGATATGGAGCCAAAACCCAAATTCCACCATCGTAACTTTCTGTATCCATGAGATCCCATCTTGGGGCCTGTTCCGGAGCTCCGTCGGAGGGGGCATCGATCACGGAGGGCTTCTACATCAACACCATAGCCCCTCCGATGAAGTGTGAGTAGTTTACCTCAGACCTACAGGTCCATAGTTAGTACCTAGACGGCTTCTTCTCTCTTTTTGGATCTCAATACAATGTTCTCCCCCTCTCTTGTGGAGATCTATTCGATGTAATCTTCTTTTTGCGGTGAGTTTGTTGAGACCGATGAATTGTGGGTTTGTGATCAAGTCTATCTATGAATAATATTTGAATCTTCTCTGAATTCTTTTATGTATGATTGGTTATCTTTGCAAGTCTCTTCGAATTATCAGTTTGGTTTGGCCTACTAGATTGATCTTTCTTGCAATGGGAGAAGTGCTTAGCTTTGGGTTCAATCTTGCGGTGTCCTTTCCCGGTGAGAGTAAGGGAAGTAAGGCACGTATTGTATTGTTGCCATCGAGGATAACCAGATGGGGTTTTCTTCATATTGCATGAATCTATCCCTCTACATCATGTCATCTTGCTTAAGGCATTACTTTGTTTTTAACTTAATACTCTAGATGCATGCTGGATAGCGGTCGATGAGTGGAGTAATAGTAGTAGATGCAGGCAGGAGTCGGTCTACTTGTCTCGGACGTGATGCCTATATACATGATCATACCTAGATATTCTCATAACTATGCTCAATTCTGTCAATTGCTCAACAGTAATTTGTTCACCCACCGTAGAATACTTATGCTCTCGAGAGAAGCCACTAGTGAAACCTATGGCCCCCGGGTCTATCTTTATCATATTGATCTCCTACTACTTAGTTATTTCCTTTGATATTTAATTTGCCTTTATTTTACTTTGCACCTTTATCACAGAAATACCAAAAATATTATCTTTATCATATCTAACAGATCTCACTCTCATAAGTGGCCTTATAGGGATTGGCAACCCCTATTTGGGTTGGTTGCGAGGATTTATTTGTTTTGTGCAGGTACGAGGGACTCGCGCGTAGCCTCCTACTGGATTGATACCTTGGTTCTCAAAAACTTAGGGAAATACTTACGCTAGTTTGCTCCATCATCCCTTCCTCTTCGGGGAAAACCAACGCAGTGCTCAAGAGGTAGCACGCACGAAGATGCGCCGCAAGGTTTGCTGACCTGGTTACATGCTGAATAACAAAAAAAAGAGGAAATATTACCGAGCGCTACTATTTGTAACAGGATATGATCCAGAATTAAGCGAGAATTGTGGTGAGTGTTCCATGCAATCAACTTCCATTATCACATGCAATAACCCTCGAAGAGAACCAAATGTGTTGAAGATTGCTTTATCACATTTTAAAAGTATAATAAGAGTGCAGACGCTCCTCCATCCGGTTCCTAGTACTAGTATAGTGCGTACCTTTATAGACTATAGTTGTAGTACTAGTAAACTTTGCGCTTGGTTGTTCGCCTATTCGTGAAGTCGAACAATAATGGCACTAGTAGTATAGTGTATGCTTCTGGCTATCTGACACTGAATTAACTGTTGCACGTCCACCGCCTGAGCGAGGGAGAGCTTGCATTAGTCAAAAGTTTATCCTTGTCCTGTGAGCCACCGCGCGCAAGCTTCTCCCGTCCTGCAACCTTCTGCTCATTCGGCAAGTTGACAGGACACAGCAAAGTAATGCTAGTCCATACTGCCTCCTCTCCGGTTAATATGGCTTAATTTCAAACGAGATAAATACACTGTCTGTCACTATATATTTGTAAAAATACGGTCAGTGGAATTCATAATACGCTCATTGCAGTCAATATATATATTTTCTGGTGTTAATACGATCACTAGCTCACCCTGACTGAGTATATGTGTGCATGCACGTGTAGGTTGAGCACTTGAGCATGACCATGTGTGTTCCGTCGTGTGCTCGGACATGCATGCATTAGGGCGTCGCGCGCATTTTTGCGTCCATGTGTATGTGTGACTGTTGCATACACGTAAGGGGAGTACGTGTAGGGGCCACTAAGGAGCAGTCAAATCACACAGTAAGTTAGTCGGAAGAAGCAACCATCATTTCACTCTTGAATGACACGTACGCAATATAAAATGGTTGATATGGAGAGAAAAAGAAAACCACTATATATACACTAGCAGGAGCCTAAGATACAAGCCTGCTTGCTTAGGTTGCTCTCTTCACAAGCATAGAACGACGGGCCTGATCCCGCAACTGGGGGAAGGGAACAATGTTCTGCGTAGACGCGGTCGACATCGGCGAGGGAGAAAACCCACAGCCGGTGCGTCCAATCGGGGGTCACCGCGGTAATGGGTCGATGCCGCGTCCCAAACGCCCTTCTAGCTACAACCCGACGTCCCAGGTAGTCCATCTTCCTTTTGGAGCCGGCTTGCTCCACTACCGTAGCTCCATCTCCATGTCGATCTTTCTCTACTTCTACCGGCTTCTACTTGTGATGAGTTTATGCCTCATGAACTAGTGCTAGTACTACTATTCTAATCACACTTCTTCAATATCTTTGCCATCAGGGATGCTCAGGTCGATTTTAGTGGAACTGCACAAAAGCATCGTATGATCCGAGGGTGCCAGCCGTCTTTCCTTCGACAGGTTCTACCTGGCCAGGAATTTAAATCATGTTTAGGGTTTAGGGTTTAAGTCGTAGTGACCCCATCAGTAGTTTTTCTTTCGTACACGCTCTCACAACTTTTTTCTTTAGTTGTGAAGTAAATATTGGCTATGATCTGTGAATCATTGAGATGCATCAGCATGCGTGTTACTTTTCCTTTGTATTTGATGGAATGTTGTAATGGGGCAACCTTGGAATAGGAATGAAAATGGAGTGGAAAGTTTCTGTTTTTCTAGAGAAAAAATGGAAACAGAGAGAAACCAACGTTTCGTTTCATTGGATCGCGCCATCGAGCAAAACCAACATTTAAATCATGTCTATCGTGTTCGTGTCTCGCCCTCCTCCATGGCTCGACCCCACACAGTCACTCGGCATGCCACTCACCGCAAACCGAGTATACGATAACTTTCCCGCCTGCTTGTTGATGGATCGCGCCATGGAGTACTAGCATTACTAGAAGAGATTGACGAGTTGGGGGAGGACAGCTAGCTGTAGCATGGACTCCCAAGAACTTTTTACATGCATATTGTAGCCGGCTATTGCGACCTTTGAACGCGGAGCAGCCGCGTGCACCCGGAAGCGGCGCGGGCGACACTCTCTCGGCCGGCGCGATCCTTCAATGCCGGCGCCAGTGTGAGGTCGCGTCCGCTCTGGCCGGGCATGGATGCGGCAATGACCGTTTCGGGCGGGAAGCACGCGCAGGTGATGAAGAGGGTTTGGGATGGTCAGGACCGGCCGTGGCAGCGGTCCGGACATGCGCAAACAAGAGATGTTGTAGGTTAATTTTGCTACGTATATAATTAACAACGTAAATAATGTGCTAGTTGGACAAATATGATTGGAGATGGAGATGGAAATGGAATTTTATGTAAACACAAATATGCATGTCTATGTCTATGTGTGTGTGTGCACAACGACTCTCGCGACCTGGAAGTGGGGGCGTGTTTTTGATCGAGTTTTCTTTCTTGGTACGTTAGAAAATAAGTTTGTCTAATTCACATCAAGATGTTATTTAAGGATATCACATCTAAGCTCCCACAAGTATATAATGTAGCAACAAGAAGCAAAAAAACTAGGGAAAAATAGACCACAATCAGAGTGGACATCAACTTAGATGTGACATAACTATGTCACATCTAGATGTGTCCTAGACAGACCCTTAAAAAATTGTCCGCCAGTTTTCGTTTCTTTTTTCTGGGAACACGCATATTCTATTTAAAACCACTGCTATGGAGAGATTTTTTACTCCATTATAGCCTCTTGTTTGATAGAGTTTCTCCCGTCTCGCTCTCTCACCCTCTCCATATCAAAACAAGATGACAGTGTCCACTCTATCTCTCTCCTCACCGGTGGTCACAGATCCGGCCGAATCCCGTCCGCTGCGGGAGGTGAGGAGGTGTAGCGTTGACGTTGTCGCCGTCGGCGACGAAGGAAGCCGATGTGCACCGTCCTCTTGAAGCCGGCACTGGCGCGGACGAAGATCCTCCACGCCCTTGTTCGCTGCCGTCGTGTGGGCAGATCCCGCCCGCCCGCCTAAACGACATCTCGCCCACCTGAGGTATAACTTCTTGTACTGGTCCAGCTCCCCAGGTTGCTGCATGCGGGTTTCTTCTATGCGACGACTCCCCAACTCCCCATGCATAGTAGCTAGGGTTCGTCGGCTGGTCCAACATCACCTACTAGTACTATTATAGAGGAAATGCCACTCGAAAAGTTGTCCTGATTTATGCCTCGTTGGAGGTATACATGTTGTTTCGACAAAAAGTACATGGTGGTTGTGCGGTCATTGTCCATATGATGGTAGTACTATCACTCGTTAACTGAAAAAAATTCTTTTTTCTTGGGTATCCTGGTTTAGTTCCCATCAAGATAATTATGATGCTTCTGTTTGTTGGTGTACTTTTCAATAATTCTTATTGACAATTGAGATGTCATTGCTAACCCTTTTTTTATATTTTTGGAAACAGCGATGCATGTCTCCATACCCGGGCATGTCCTCCTCAATTTTAGTGGAACTGCGCAAAATTGGATGGCCATTGTTGTTCCGCCTCACTGTCCTCTTCCACGTGGTTCTTCCTTCCTCGAGCTTGATTACTGAGAAGAAACAGACCACAGTGAGGATTTGTCAAACTTCATAGGTGCCTCACCCAAACTTGATGCCAAATGGATGATGCATCACCATGATGACCTATCGATGCTCATGGTTGCGCCTCATGGTTGCGTCGGCTGGTGAAGCTGATCGATTTTCAATGAAAAATAAGTTGTCTTCCCTCAATGCTCTTTCCTTGTTACGCACAAAGATGATATCCTTCGTCAGTTCACCTTGGTTGCGTTGGAGACGCAGTCGTCTTTCACGTTGGTGCAATTTTATCACACAATTGGCTATGAACCAAATGTTTCCTCGAAGAAGGATCGACATTGGTACTAAGAGCATAAGTTTTGTATTGATTTCTAAGCCTTCTCACAACTTTGTCTCCAGCTGCCCTGTAATTTTATTTGTCCAGCTATTAACTTTGATTTAAAAAATGGTGTGGACTAAAAACACGGTTGGACGTAGTAGCCCTCCATTTTTATTTACTCCGCATATTAGATTTGACTGAAGTCAAACTTTGTAATACTCTCAAACCTTCCCGATAATTGAAATTAAAATTCTTTATTTGTACACACTCTCACACGTTTCCGATAATTTGGCGCATGTGTGGTTGTTCACTTAAGGGAGGGTAGTGTATAGGGATGGCAATGGGTACCCATTACCCGCATACCCTGTGGGTAAAACCCTATTAGGGTAAGGGTATGGGACAAAAAATTACCCATGGGTACTTAAATGGGAAAATATCATACCCATCGGGCAGAGAGGGTACGGGTATGAGATCGTATAACCCATGCCCGCGTACCCATGTACCCATCTAAAATGTTAACATGTGGGTTTCCGTTAATATCCCAATGTATTCATTTCCCCTCTTAATCACGCTAGGTAAAAACTCTAATGTGTATTCAAATTATCTCTATAATTTATCATGATTTCGTGAACTTAAAGAGTATGCATATGTGTTGTTATTTATGATTATGTGTTCTTATTTATCATTTTTATATGTCACTTTATAGGAAAGTATTTTTTTTATGAGAATATGTTGTTGTACATTGTTGTTTAAAATGTGTTGCCATTAATAATTTATTATTATATGTTACTTTTTACAACTATTTTCTACTCAATTGATGTGTTGTAAACGCGGGTATTTTTACCCGCGGGTATCCATATACCCTGTCAGGTGACAGGTATGGGAAATTTTTTTACCCTTGACAGGTATGGGTATGGGTGATGGGTAAACTCAGGGCGGACGGGTAAGGGTAAGGGGTAGCTCCACCCGTACCCATACCCTGCGGGTGCCATCCCTAGTAGTGTACCACACGTGAAGGACAGGAAGTGCGACCAGGACGCATGGGCGTGGATTGTTAGTTCATCGGAAGTAGTACTAGTTTTCTTTATTGTACATCAAATAAAGAGTTTCGTTTCGTACTTACTCAATTTAAAACGATTGTTATGGAGAGAATAAGAAAACCACTCCACTATATATTAGTCGTATACACGAGAGTACTATATGGACGCAGCTTCATTGACTTAGTGCACCTGCCTTTGGATTTATGACAGGTGGGCCCAAAATGTGGCTAGCTCACCTGTAATACAGCCAAAAGCAGTTGTAGTGAAGGCACCGGAGCTCAGCCCATATTACAGTAGTATATATATAAGCGGGAGCCTCAGCGCTTGTTCGCTAGGGTTTGCACTCTCCACACGCTCGCCGCACTACATATATGTTACACGCTGGAGGCTCAGCGTTCATTTGCTAGGGTTTGCTATATTCACAGTCTCTCACCCTCTCTTCACCAGATCTAAACAAGACTGCGTTGGCCTCTTGTCTCTCTCTCCCCCCTCACAGCTGGTGCAGGAGGCATCCGTATCCCGTCGCACCGGGAAGGGGAGGAGGTGCAGCGTTCAGTCTATCTCCTTCGGCGAGGGAGGCAATCCACTGCAGGCTGCGTTGTTCTCTTTCACCCAGCGCCAGTTCGGGAGGGCCACCGACCCCTTCTTCCTTGCTGTCGTACTTAGTGTGGGCAGATCCGGCCTCCCACTACACGCCTTGCCACATCCTGATGACCCTAAGGTATAAGTTTCTTTGAAACTGTCGTTGCTCTAGCTGCATGTGGATCTTTTTCGATCTGTAATCGAATCTAGGTCTTGGTTCAAAGAGGAAAGAAGGGTGCGGTGTGCTAGAGCAAGAATCTAGGACGTGGTTCAATGAGGAAAGCAGGGGCGGAAAGTAGTATAGACTGGCTATCCAGCCGCTTTGTAGGTCGAAAAGGGGAAAAGGGGGTAACCTAGTACACACATCTGTAAGGAACCGATCTCTTTGTTGAAAAGGGAAAGAAACTGGGGGGTCGGGTAGTTTGTGCAGGACTAGATTTGCTGCCCTCACATAGGAAGAAGGTTCAAAGAGAACAAATATGGGACCAGCGCATATATTCTGCTTGGCTACATACTCTGCATCACCCATTTATACGTGTGGACGCACATGGTGCTGGCATGTCCCATACAGCTACTTTGCTGTTGTTAATCTAAGAATGCTGCCGGAAAATTGAAGCAATGCCACTGTTAAAAGTAAATGACATTTTTTAACGAATGTTGTTTCAAGAGAGTGTCTCTATTAATATGAATCAATGCAACCATTTTAGAAATGGTATTGTCCTACTTTGTTTTCCATCCAAGATAAGTTAGATGCTTCTTTCTGTCACCGTTTGTTTCATCCTCCTTTATAGGCAAGTAATTGTTTCCTTTTTTGCCTTAGTTAAAACAGGGGTATCGATTCAACTTGTTGCTATTGTGACATTTTGCTTCGCTACTCGAAACACTTATGTTTTAAGAGTGTTTTGTGAAGTTCAACTTGAATGTCACACCGGTGACTTTGCTTAATTTTGGTAGAACTGCACAAAAGGAGATTGAGATTTGTTTCTAGTCTTTGTGGCGATTTGTTTCGAATCTTGGTCTCAACCACATGATGTGCAGTGTGCTTTGAGATGTTGTGCTACTTGTTTTGGTACTGTTTTAAATAAATGTTGAATTGAAGCTATTGTATTGCTGTCTTTTCCCATTAAGTAGTGAACAAAAATGGGACCAACCCAAACATGATGCTTGTTGCTTTGTTACAACAAATTCAGCGTCACCCCCTTTATAAGCCAGTAATTGATGCCACTCTCAGAATTAACTACTGAATCTTATTTCAAAACTGGAATACTTGTTAGGGATTGGCGGGATTACCATTTTTGTGGCCGCATGCTTCATTCTCCTTTATTAGCTAGCAATTGATTCCTTTTTTGCCTCTGTTTAAACAGGGATATCTATTCAACTTGTTGCTATTGAGACATTTTGCTTCTCTACGCGAAACACTTTTCTTGATTTCAGTGCAACTGCACAAAACGAGATTGGATTTCCTATTCGTGTTGGCAGATTCGTATTTTATCTTGTCCGTCTCATGAAAGGTCAGTACAGGCCTTCATCCACATGATTGTGCAGTGTGCTTTAAGATGTTGTGCTACTTGTATTGGTACTGTTTTAAATAAATGTTGAATTGAAGCTATTGTATTGCTGTCTTTTCCCATTAAGCAGTGAACAAAAATGGGACCAACCCAGACATGATGCTTGTTGCTTTGTTACAACAAACTCTGCATCACCCCCTTTATAAGTAGATGGAAGCACATACTGTTATTGCGCCCACTCTCCCCTGGAACTGTTTATGCTTTTCGTTAATCTAATGCCGCTGGTAAAATTAAACAATGCCACTCTCAGAATTAATTAACTACTGAATCTTAGTTCAAAACTGCAACACTTGTTAGGATTGGTACTATCCTACTTTGTAGTTCTTTCTACATGTTTAACCAAGGTATTGTTAAGATAATGTCTCTGTTAAAATGAATCAGTTGCATTGTTTTAAGAATGGTACTTTTCTGCTTTGTCGTTCTTTATACATGTTGAAACAAGGCATTGTTAAGATAATGTCTCAGTCAATATGAATGAATCACACTGATGGAGAATTGCTACTCTCGTGCTTTTTTCCCATTAAGATAAAGTAGATCAGTAGATGCTTTTCTTCTGGGAATACAAGTTATCAACCATTATTTCTCAGTAATTGTTTCCCTTATACCTATTGTTGCTTACAGGGATATCAAAATTAAAGCTCGGTTTTATTCCGACTTCGATTTTAGTTGAACTGCACAAAAGGAGCCAATCTGTCCAAGGCAAACTGCTGCATTACTGGGTCCAGTTGGTCGTTCCACTTTGCAGAAATAAGCAGTCACTGTTTGTGCTACATTAAAGAAGGAATGACTGAGAAGCTTTACAGAGTATTATTAGACACCGGTGACATGACTAGTCTACACAGACCATTGGCAATTTAACAACACGTGGAGTGCCCTGGGCAAAAAGTGCCCAAACAAGTACAAGAAGCTACTACAGGACACCACGATCATAGGCATTACATATTTTGAATGGGAAAAGCTTTTCAATGTTTAATCATTGATGTTAGCAAGAAGACTTTAGTTTAATATATTGGAATTGGAAAACCTTGTCAAAATTTTATCATTGATGTTAGCCAGAAGACATGCATTTGATATTTTTGAGTGGGACGCCCTTGCTGTGAGCAGCGTCGAGTGTTTAGTTTAGAAGTAAATAGTTACTCTGCTGAGATATTCCTGTGTTAAGAGTTTGTTCTGAATATTGTCTATGTAATGCCAGGCCTGGTGTTTGATTGCAAAGTTGAGCTTGGAATGTTCTGGCATGCGGCATCACGAGCTGTTCACCGTGCCTCCTGAGAATAATGCTTCGTATTGTTTTGCATGTCGATCTAATGCCAGTAATTTGCTTGTTAAGAAGATCATCCTCTTCTGTTGTTTCCGTGCTTAAGAAGTTCATCGTATGATGTTTCATTCATAGCCTATATGACAAGTCCGGTAGGTTAGACGTGAAACCATATGATCTTCCGACCAACTCATGATATTAGGCCATGTTTGGATCGTCGTTTTCCAACCAAAACCGCTTGTAAAACTGACGCTTGTAAATTAAAGCAGATGGTCTCGGGCGAAGGCGCTTGGTTGGTCGATTTCGACTAGTAAAATATCGGAAGTACTTCACACATGATAAAAAACACTGAACGACACTCGGACGATTGCTAATCCAGCCATTAGCAGCTGTTTCAGCCTTGCCCATGGATGGCATGATACGCACGTCATGCATGTATTGTCTAGTAATGTGGTCCATATAGCAGTACTCGTAAAATATACACTGGTCTCTCAAATTACACACGTAACCCGCCGGTTTTACTTACAGACCTCGGGCCCTCGGTTTCATTATGCCTGTATTTTACGCGTTGTTTCCGATGACGAGTAAATTGCACTTGTATGTTAATACATGTTTGAAATAAACCGAAGCTCCCAAGAGCGGCCTTACCGTTTCATGCCATCATAGTTTCTCGAAGGAGCTCATAGGTGTCTGATGATCCTGGCTTCCTGAATGAGCAGCGGGCGCTGTATCAGACCATCCGTAGGGCCTGCGAGGCCCTCTTCGTTGTCCTTCGAGTTGTTGCGCTCATTGTGGCGCCGAGCATTGTTAACATCGTCAACGAACATGAGGATTCAGGAGATGACTTTATTTTGACTGGATGACACTAGGGACCCACTAGGGCCATAGGCGTACGTACGCAAGTGCTCCTTATTATGTACAACTATATATTTTTTGCTTTCTCCTGGTTTCCTGACATCACAGTCCCACACCATTGTCAACCTATGTAGTCAATATAAACGAGAGAATTGCACAAGGTGCGGCCGACAGCTGGGACCAAGCAGCTCGAGCAGTATTTGTGTTTTTGAGGCGTGAGCACTGCAGAGTTTTTCTTTGTGATGATTTCGTTGTTGTTTAGACGAGAGCAGGGTATTAACTGGGCGGGCTGTGGCCCGTCTAGCCCAGGCCAGATATCCAGCCCAGATACTAATTTTTTCAAGATGAAAATGGCTAGCCCAGCGATACGTCTTTTTGAGGAATACCCAGGCAATGTTAACTTGTTATTCTCCACCCGCTGGGTTGCAAATCTTTCCTAGGAGGGATGCATTAGGCTTAACAGGAAAATGGGCTTTAAAAAATAATAAATGGGATGTAATTATAAAAACTGGGCAGTAACTATAAAAAAATGCACCAAACACGAAATTAGTTTATAAAATATTAGTTATGGATTTTGAAAATGTTAAATTTTCATTGTTGCGCGCGCAATGTTTCATTGGATTTTTACGTACTACAAATTTGTATTTAATCTAACTAGAGATTTCGGGATAAAAATATTTCAGATCCCATCAAAATGTGGGAAATTTTATTGAATTCTGTCTTCAATGGTTGGTTGAAATTATTAATCGTTGTCCTAGCTAGAAAATGGGCTGTACTTTTAACAAACTGTAAATGGGCTGTTGTAAATTCCATTAGAATTCAAAAGTGGGTTGTACATTCTTACAAAATGCAAATGGGCTATAAGTTCTCTGCCACACACTTGTGGGCCTACTAAGTGATGCGTCCCCTAAAAAAATAAGTTGACTCATATGCAAGGCTTTGCCAACTTATTATAGTCAACACATGGTTCTAGCAGCAGTGGCCGTTGGATGTCTATCCAACGGATGTCGTGCTTCTTCTTCAATCTCGGATATTCTTAGCTTCGGACGCCGAAAATATGATTCATCCCCCTAATATCTGGGGCGCACCGTTTCGGAGGCTGACCTATGGGCCTACTAAGTTGGAGCGTACCAAGGACTTTGTCAACTTAGTCAATATAAACAATTCTAGCTTCAGGGACCGTACAATGTCCATCCAACAGCCGTAGTGCTTCTTCAACCTCCGGTCTTCTTGGTCCAGCCGCCCAAAGAAGCGCCGGTCGTGCCGCCTGCTCCTGTCTCCCGTGGCCGGCTGTGCTACCACGGAGGCCTCACCGCCCCCATACTACTCCCACCGCTGGCTAGGCCATCCCTCCACTCACCCACACCCCCTGTTATTCTGCGGCGATGGCAGCCTCACACCGCAGCCGAACTAGTGAATCCTCGTACTCCTCTCCGCGCGGGCTTCCACTACAAAAAAATACACTTCCGTGACGATACGTGTTTGTCACAATAGGTCACGTTTTTTGTCATGCTTGTACACCCATGACAAATTTATGACAGAATCAAGATAGTCATACATGTGCTGTCGTAGAAGTGTTCCATGACATTACCAAAATTATCATCACGGAAGTGTCCACTTCCGCGATGATAAATCGCGCGTCACAGAAGTGCTTTCGTCAAGGGTGACCGACATGTGGCACCACCATAACGGAACGCCGTTAAGCTATCGGGTCAGGTTTTGGATCCGATAACCCGTTAACAGCCCCGACCAATGGGGATTTTCCACGTGTAAAATCATCATTGGCTGGAGGAAACATGTGTCGGCTCACCGTTGGGACAGATGTCATCCGTTCATTAGACCGAAGGCGCCTATGATATGACGACACGTGGCATGGCCCAACAGAGGCCCATTCTTGTGAAAAGGCCGGCCCGTTTGACTTGGTCAAAAGGTGGCGGGCCGGCCCACGGAAAGAATGTTAACGGCCTATTTGCATATACCCCATTTACAGCCCCACTAACCCAGGGCCCGTTACGCCCTTTCTGAATTAGGCCCAGTAGCGTCGTCTAGGCCGTCCAATATGATTCAGCCTGTTTTAACTTCCGGCCCATGTGTGGCCCATGACTTCTTTCGACCCATATGAGGACCTTTGTAACTCTTGGCCCATTAACGGCCCGTGGTGAAACTGGCCCGTAAGGAACAGTGTATCACTTTATACCCATTAACGGCCCGTTATTCCATTGGGCGGTTTCCAGCCCAAGTTATCTTTCGGCCTTCTCAGGGCCCATTGATTCTTGAGCTCATTTGCAGCATTTGGTTACATACGGTCCGTTACTGTCATTTTCTGCTTGTGGGCCAAATTCAGCCCGTCGTTATTGTCGGCCCGTTTGTGGACCGTTAATACGTTGGGCCGTTTTCATGTAATCAAAATCCCGTTGGGCTGTTTTCATAGAGTTACCAAATATGGCCTATTAACGGCCCATTATGGTCCATGAATAGTATGGCCCATGATTGGCGAAATGATGATACGCCATGTACAAGGCCCATGGATCCTACGGCCCGTATGAGGCCCATGGATAGTACGGCCCGTAGAAGGCCCATGGATCGTACGACCCATAGAAGGCCCATGGACCCTATGGCCCGTAGAAGGCCCATGGACCCTAAGGCCCGTATAGAAGGCCGATGGATCCTACGGCTGCACGAAGGCCCATGGATCATACGGCCCGTAGAAGGCCCACGATTATTTTGGCCTACTTACCAAAAATAGGCTATTGTGGCCACTAGAAAAAAACAGATAAAGAACTGCAGGGACTACAAGCAAACAACTAAACAAGACAATAAGGAAATAAATAAGCAAGCAATTAACACTAGCCTATTACTGCTATTACACATATTACATCCACTGGGCATCAAAGTTCGCCACCAGTGCAAATATAGGGAACAAAGCAGCACATTACATACACCGGCCATCAAAATTGGCCACCAGAACAAATAAACGCGGCAGCAAAACAAGAGCATAACTGACACAACTTCAGAAGAGCTCAAGAAATGATATCCTGGGTATCCACCATGCTGGTAATAAGCTTAGCAAGCTGATTAGCTTTGTCCTGTTTGGCGCTAAAATCCTCCAATGCTTGCTGTTGCACCAGAAAGTATGCATCTGAATGCTCCAGGGACTTCCGCAGTCCTTTCGCATCTTGTCGCAGCATAGCTGATCGATGTCTTTCAGCTTGTAGTTGACACTCAAGAAACCGAACTGATTCAGACAGTGAGTTTGAATAGCTTGTGCAAGCGGTAGTGGCCAGTAACTCGAACACTAAACCAAGACAGGACTTTGGGGTTGTCTTGCTGTCTTCAAGATAGTCTTCCTTAGCTATTTTATCTGCTTTGTTGGAGACCAACAAGGATGTGTCACTATCCTGAACCTTATCTGCATTACTTCCTTTACCATTGCTTAATAAGGCACTCTTCCCCAATATTCTGTCAGCATTCTAAAAGAAGAAACAAGCAGACACATAACAAGTTTAGCATGTACTTGTATATGAAACTTATTTCGGTGAACCAGTTCATTAGTAAGGTGGACAGGATTAAACTACCAAGTCTTCTATTGCCAAGTACTAGTACATAATAAAAGCATCAAACAAACATATATCTATGTCCTATGGTCACTGCATTGTCTTGCCAAATCAAAATAGAGACACGGTTCAATTCATATCAGTTCAAGACAAAGCGGCAGTGAAAGAATACAAAGCGTGGGAAACTACACGGCACAACAAGATTTTAGATGGGTACCATGGGTCTACATGTACAACAACACAATTGGCTCTGTTGTGATGCTAGTAATGTGCATGATATGAAAGCCAACTGTATACACAGTTGAAATTGAAATCAACAGAGCTATTGATAAGAGCAAACCTGTTAAAGAAACATGCGTGAACATACCTGCTGTGCCATTGGAGTTTCGATTGGATCCTTCATTTTAAAAATAAGTTTGTATGAGTAAATACAGTGATACAAGAGCAAAGCAATCATAGTTAAAAAGGCATGCCTAAGCGAGCGCTTAAGCGCGCCTAGGCTCTAGACGTTGGCAAAACGCGTTGCGCATAACTACGCATAATCTATGCATAACTGCGCATAAGCATGCGCTTTGGTCAGTAAAGTGCAAGGCAGTGGAAAAATGCACAATTAACGCCTAGCGCTTTTTTGAACTATGATAGCATTGGAATCTTAAATTAGAACAGTTGTTCTTCAGGTTTAGGCACTTGTTCTACATGAACAGAGTACAGTAAGATGCAAGAATATAACACTTAAAAATAGAAAATGAGCTCATAGACCTTACCACATTCTTGGTTCGGGACCAGTACAGAACAAGGCATTCCCAGTCATCATCCAGTAAATGTGTCTCAGGAGAACATAATGGAATTTGATGAGTTTGTTTGCCGTTGAAGTACGTTTTCTTCAGGTAATTCCGATACTGCCACCAAGCATTCTTGAAGATAGCAGAGGTATTAGCACAAGTTACCTCATCCTGAGTTTCCAAATCGGTCCATCTCTATAGAGAAATATGGGAAAATTTGATGTATTATAACCATCATGGAGGTAGGATGTATGGGACGAAGCAAAGTAATTGCCATGAATAACGTTACTTACACATAACTCCTGGACAAACACCTGCAACTGGAATTTTCCTTCATCTTCAGTATAATATTTCCAAGATGGTAAGATACCCACATACGATTTAACAACATCAAATGCGATAGATGCTAAACTACGACTAGCTGGTGGTGCTTCCTCCATAGGAATAGGCGTACTTACTGGTGGAGTTGGGGTTCGCCGTGATAGTACTGGCCCTTTGGGCACTGGAGTTGCCTTACTAACTGCTCTTGTTTGGGAGCTCTGTGGTGGAGATGGTGCTGTGTCAACAGGAACTGGGTTACTATCAGCTGGGGTTGGGGTTAGATTGGGTGAAGCTGGTTCTCTGTCCATCGCAGTAGGGGTACAATCTGCGAGAGTTTGGGTTATGTGTGGTAGGGCTGGTTCTTGTGCATGTACAACCAGGGTGCTATCTCCACCAGGAGGTAGCACTGTTTTATTTGAAGACCGTGTTTTTAGTCTGCTAGATACTGGCATCACCCGCTCCAATTCAAATGGCTGATAAACAAGAAACATAGTTGAATGTATAGACATTGTATGAGAGACAGATGCAATAGATAGTGTAGAAAAAAGAGGGCGTGAAATAGTTGACATGTATATTGTTTAACTAAAACGGATAGAATGACATAATTTCACATATATGATGTCTATCTAAACTAGATAGCATAGCATAACATAATTCAAAGATATGATGAATAACTAAACAGGATCGCATGACATAATTCACCTACATGTTATCTAAGTAATCAAGATCGCATCATTTAATTCACATATGTGATTTATATGCTAAACAGAGGGCATTCGATATGATGTTTGAACTAAGAACATGGTGTTGAATATTGTGTATATGATGTCTAAACTACGCAATGCAAGACACCGTGTGCATGATATGAGCAGTATAACCGTGCCAAGTTAGAGCATACACCTCAGTGGGGGAATAGGACTAGTCATCTATCTCTGAATCCATCTCTAAGGAGCTATCGGGACCCAACAAGAGATCTGCTTCGACAGGTAGCACTGTCTGCTCTGAAGGCCTTGTTTTCACTCCATATTTTTCCATCTCCCACCCAAATGGCTGATTCACAGGAAGAGTAGTTTAATATACGAACATTGTCGACAAAGGGAAATGTAATGAAGAAAAGAATGGGCAAGATATCATACAAATATATGATGCATGGTTAAACAGGATGGCATTACACATTTCACATATATTATGGCTGGCTAAAAGACATGGGACTACATAATTCCCATATATGATATAGAAACTAAACAGGTGGCATTACAGAACATGTCTAAACTAAGTAGATGACATATATGATGTCCAAAGTAGGCACTGCAAGGCAACATATGCATGATATGACTAACATCATCATGCCAAGTTAGAGCAAACACCTTGGGGGTAAATAGGAGTGGTCAGCAGCGTCTGAATCTGCCTCAGAACAGATATCTTCCTCTGGATTATAATCTGGAGAGGGGTGGGGAGGGATTTCCATTGAACCCACCATGGAGCGATGTCTGCATGACATTGTATTGCCGCGCAAAACTTTTCTCTTTTTCTCTACATGTTCAGCATGACTGTGTACAATATCTGACATGCATACGAAAAAAATATGGTGAGATTATGTAAGGAGTGCATGCAGAAATTTAGAGTGATGGTAACAACCAGTGGATCGACGTTTTTCCGTTGAACCAAAATAGACCTAATGGATTGACGTGAATGTATAGTAATAAGTGATGCAACAAGTGTACAACCTCTTTGCCGTAGCCGTGTCGATCTCAGCATCATTGGGTTGGTCGCTGAAGCAGTTGAGGCAGAGGTGGCTGTCGGAGGTGTGGAGGAAGATCTGCGAAATCTGTAGACGGCGTCCAGGGCACTGCTCTGTTGTGATGGATCGTTCTGTCGTTGGAGCAGCTCCGATGAGCCGTAAGACGTCAAGGCTGGAGCAGCACAAGACAGACATCGTCAATCTCAAGTGGTATTCTAATAGCATCTCCAGTAGATGATGTAAAATGGATGTAAAATTAACATCACCAAAAACCACCTGACTACAACAAATGAGGTAAAAACTGTTGACTCTGAACTTAACTGTCGAAACTGAAATTTACTATGGAATCTGAATGCTACTGTCGAAACTGAACGCAATGGTAGCAGAGAGGCACTTGACATGTAGTTTAGGGAGGGCCTGCAGTTCATCTTCAACCTGCACCCCCCTAAGCCGCCAGCCACCACCGGCCGAACCGCCGGCCCCAGCGCCGCCTCGCCGCCCCGAAACAACTCGCCACCGTCGCCCCAGCCAGCCCTTTAGCCACCCCCACCCTGAACCCTAAGATAGATAGTGGGGTACCTCTTCGGCGAGCCCCCATCCCCGCTGCGGGTGGTTCTTCCTTAACTCCGGCGAGCCCCCCAACCCCTGAAAATCGACTGACCCAAAAATCGATTCACTCGACTGAAGTGTGGCTTAATCGGAGCAAAGCAGCAGCACGAGCGAGGGGGAGAGCAGCAGCAGCTGGGCGAGCGAGCGATCGAGCGAGAGCCAAAGCAGCAGCAGCAGCGCAAGTGAGCGAGAGCCGAAGCAGCAGCAGCAGATCCGGCTGGTATGGACGCTGCCGCCGAAGGGGCCTCGCACTTGGGGAGAGCCACCATGGAGACGTCGCCCGCGGTGCCGGCTTCAAGGTAGCCGCTCCATGGGGGTGCAGGATGGAGCATCGTCAGCGCCGGGAGGTCGAGTTAAGGAGAAGGTCCGATGCGATGAGTGTACAACCTCTTTGGTGGGGCCGAGGAGGCCTCGGCTTCGTCCGAGAAGTCGGTGAGGATGTTGCGGTTCCGGTGGATCAGATCAAGGCGGCACTGTGGGGATGGAGCAGCCGCGATAGACAAGGCGTTTGTTGGAGCATCTCCTTGGAGGTGGAGGATGGGGCGGCTGAACTAGCGGGACAGCGAGATGGACGAGGATCCTCATCCGGGAAGGTGGACAAGGGACGTCGAGCTGTTGCGGTGGATGATGTCGTCGGGGAAGAGGCTCCGGCTGGGCAGTGGTGACGTGGCGGACGGAGGAGGGTGGGGTTTTGTGGCTGGAGCGGAGAGGTTATGGCGGCCTAGGATTTCAAATGGAGAAAGGGGGGCGATGGGAGGGGGTGAAGCATGACATAGGGACGCGCTTGTCCAAAATGTAGGGTGTGTTACAAAAGTACCCCCCACCGATTTGAACTAGCGGCCCTTCGGCTTAGTGTTAGAAGGGGGATTTCATGTGTCGGGATTTGTCAACTGGAGGGAGTTTTCCCGCGCGTTGTAATTTCGGGATAGCAAGGCGCGGGTTGTGAAAGCGCCAGTTTTGGGAGCACGATATCTGAATTTTCGGGATATAACAAGACGCGGGTTGAATTCTAGGGACAAGCCTAGCGTGTAGTAATATTGTACTTGTACGTACCAAATCAATTCGCACTTCCCTCAACCAAAAAGAAAACAAAAAAATAAAACTATTCACACCACACAAAGAGAGAGTCTTGCCCCGTTTACTATACAAATGCTATTCAAAGCTACTCCCTCCTGCCATCTATATAGGGCCTAATGTGTTTTTCGATGCTAACTTTAACCAAATATTAGAGCAATGATATATGACATGCAACTTACACAATGCACACCGTTAAATTCGTCTATGAAAGGTTCTTTCAATGATATAATTTTCACATTGTGCATGTCATGTGCTATTAATCTTGTCAATAGTCAAAGGCGGTCTTAAAAATCTCATTACGCCCTATATAGATGGAAGGAGGGAGTATGAATCCATGTTATGTCCGATTAAATTTTTACGCTTGTTGTATAATGCATGTAACCTACTCATACCAACATTTTAGTGCATTCCAAATGTCTATACTACCGCTGCAATTCGAACTAAATTTGAATTCGTTTCTCTATTTCAATAAGAATCTACAATCATGATTGTTGCCAACTTCAACCATCATAGTTTCCTTGCTATCCGCCAAATATAAATCGGACAACCTATAATGCAGGATGGCAGGCACACCATCATCAACAACTCCGTTTTTTGTAAGAGTAGAGATAAACTATATTAAATGTAGTATAACATGTTCATAACCACACCATGTGTATCACCGTTATATATATTCACACATGCGTCGGTTTGAAACACTATGATAAATTCTTCAAATATCTGAATTCACTTTTTATACTGAAGTATATATGATCTCTATTCGTATTTTACACCCACACAACCCTCTTATCTTTGTAGCTAGCGCTAACTTTCTCTTGCGCATGCACACGTCCGCATCCCTCTCACCCTCCCTCAACATTCTCTAGCTCCATCGCGCAAATTCGTCTTTTCACTTTAGGTCGTTCACCCACGGTGTGTGTAGGCCCCCCAGCTCCTTCTTTACGGCATACATCGATCGATATGCCTCTCTAGCCAGGTGTGCCTAGCACAAACACAAGCTTCCCCTCTTCTCTTGTCACCGTCCATGCCTCGCACCCACCACTCTTTTCATCGTTCTCGTACTCGCACACTCCTCCCCCCTCGATGTAGTATGCCTCTCGTACCACCTCCTACATGCATCCCTCTCTCTCTACCCTGCTCCTCGTGCCTCATTTGCTTCTAACACACACATGCATGTATACCGATCGATCTCCCAACATATACCTAGATTGACTTTAACTACCCCCCCCCCATCGATCGACGTACCTCACAAGTTATGTCTCTCCTTTCTCTAACAAAGGGCGATTGATCTTCCTATGTAGTTATGTCTGCTTACCACAGACACATCGTTCCCCCTCATCATTCGTGCATGCCTCCTGACCCGTCTCTCACACGCACGTGCACAGACAACAACCAGCCATCTCCTCTCTTATTGATATTGCGGGCGTGCCCTCCGTTTGTCTAGCAAGCCAATCCCACCATTTGTTAGAAGCAACTCCACTACCATCCCCTCCAACACTCTAGCTTTGTCTCTCTCCCAACCTTACTCCTCTCCTCCACATATGCATGGATGCCGATCGATCTCCCTTAATACATGAGGCAGATCGATCTCCTTAATACATGAGGTAGGCCTCTCTCCTCCTCCACACATATACCAGCCATTGTACCTCTATAGTTAATTGGGCCTCCCTCTTCCCCCACCACACACCGGTAGTTGAGCGCTGCAGGTAGGTATCCATGCCACATAGATAAACTGCACATGTCCCATCTCACGTTCCAGTAGGCTAGCCACTCTATATCTTTGATGTGGGCACACACAAATTCGATGGCACTCTTTACCGATCGCGCGCGCACACACACAACATCCATCTCTTCGATTCTATGGACACCTCAAGATGCATTTGTATGAGTAGTTTATCTTGTGCGAGAAAAGGTTGAACGAGGGAAGGTGTCGGTGTCAAAACCGGCGGATCTCGGGTAGGGTGTCCCGAACTGTGCGTCTAGGCCGGATGGTAATAGGAGGCAAGGGACACGAAGTTTTACCTAGGTTCGGGCCCTCTCGGTGGAGGTAAAACCCTACGTCCTGCTTGATTAATATTGATGATATGGGTAGTACAAGAGTAGATCTACCACGAGATCGAGGAGGCTAAACCCTAGAAGCTAGCCTATGGTATGATTGTTGATGTGTATGTTGTCCTACGGACTAAAACCCTCCAGTTTATATAGACACCGGGTAGGGTTAGGGTTACATAGAGTCGGTTACAATGGTAGGAGATCTATATATCCGTATCGCCAAGCTTGCCTTCCACGCCAAGGAAAGTCCCTTCCGGACATGGGACAGAGTCTTCAATCTTGTATCTTCATAGTCCAGGAGTCCGGCTGAAGGTATAGTCCGGCTATCCGAACACCCCCTAATCCAGGACTCCCTCAGTAGCCCCTGAACCAGGCTTCAATGACGACGAGTCCGGCGCGTAGATTGTCTTCGGCATTGCAAGGCGAGTTCCTCCTCCAAGTACTTCATAGAAGGTTTTGAACACGAAGATAGTGTCCGGCTCTACAAAATAAGTTTCCACATATTGCCATAGAGAGAATAATAATTACACCAATCTAATCTGCTGACGTATTCCGTAGCGTGTCACACCACGGCCAAGCCGTTATCCGAGTCGTTTTATTATCCCACCTCAGCGCGTTATTCGAGGTGGTTTCCTTGGCACGTCTTGTTAAAGCAGAGATCATGTCCCCTTATCCCGGGATTCTCATCAATACGGGCGTGGGTAACACAACCGCTTCTAGGACTCCTAGATTATAGGCAAGTCCAAGCGGACACGGAGAGGACGCTTGATATTCACCCTCTTTATAAAGGGGACAAGGCTTTTATTTTTCCCTCCCGTGCTCAATTGAATCCTTCCCCCACCTCAAGCCCAAACGCTCGAAGTTCAGGTCAGGTGCTCCAAACCTCGAGTCATGTCCGGATCTAGCCTTCAAGGCCGATGGATGCCTTCCTCCGTCACGGTAGAAGACATCAAGAAGTTGAGGGAGGCCACATATCTGACCGCCGAGATTTTGCATTGGCTTCTTCCCCAAGGGCAGGCCGTTCCCACCCCCGAACCCAACGAGAACATCGTGTTCGTCTCCCACTTCCTCCGAGGTCTAGGCCTTGCTTTGTATCCGTTCGTTAGGGGTCTGATGTTTTACTATGGGCTAGATTTTCATGATCTAGCTCCGGACTCCTTTCTTCATATCACGACATTTATTATCGTGTGTGAGGCCTTCCTCCGGGTTATCCCTCACTTTGGCCTATGGCTCAAGACCTTTGAAGTGAAGCCGAAGCTGGTCGAGGGGCAACATGCAGCGTGTGGAGGTGCCTCAATACGCAAGATGACGGGAGCTCCGTGGCCCAAAGGTTCCATCCCGAAGGTGTCTGAATTGTGGCAACGGGAGTGGTTCTACATCACGGCTCCTAGAAGTGCCAAGTGGGCGCCCCCCCCCCCCCCCGTTTTCCGCTCGGGCCCCCCACCACAGCTGATGTCATGGATCAGTTGAGGTCTGAGCTGGGGTCCAGTCAAGGACGTGCCTATACTGCAAGGCCGCATTCGAGATCTCTTCAATGGAGATTTCAGTTTGGTTGCGGTGATACAGGTTATGCTGGTTCGTCAAGTCCAGCCTTGCAAACGCCGACCTCTTCGCCTGTGGGAGTTCAATCCCGAGGGACCGTGCGCCATTCAAAATTTTCTCGGCCTGACGCACGAGGAGATGTACAAGCCATTCTTCGGACCTCAGACGGAGTGTCCGGAAATCACCAAGGACGTGGGTCTGAGTAGTAACCGCGCCGCCGAACAGGTAAGGCATCTTCCGGGCGAACATATTATCTCTATTTTGTTACGAAGTTATTTTTGAGAGTTCGCTTTTTGACCAGGACTGGCTAACAAAGGCAAAGTTGATTCGGTGTTCGGCCCCCCTCCCTGAGGGTTTGGAAAATCCGGTATTGGAAAAGATGCTCTAGACCGCATCTTGCCCGGAGCCCTTGAAGGAAGATACTGTGGAGGATAATGCGGGCGGACGCGGGCCCCCAATGCTGTCCATTCTGGCTGAGGGAGCGAGTGTCTCCATGAGGGAAGGAGGCCATAAGAGGAAAAGGACTGCGTCTGGGTATTCGGAAGCAGAAGCTTCCCAACGGGAGAAGAAGGCTCCCACAGAGGGTCCCACCTTGGGGGGCGCTGTTGCCGCACAAAGTCCACGGGGGGATCAATTCTCTCACGAGTCGTAAGTGACCCGAAATCCTTTAATAGTACATATGTGCCATTTTTCTTCTGAGAAAATAACCACCGCATATATTTTGCAGTTCGGGCCTTAGCCCCTTTCAAATGAGCTCATCTTCGGGGGATCTTCTTCCAGAGATGATGGAGAGCGAAACGCCTCCTCCGGACTCCTCCGCTCCAGAAGCGGGCGACCCTGAAGTGTCGTCGCGGAGGGCCTCTCCGAGTCCGGTGAGGCCAGAAGATAATCTCATTGACCCCCGAGGCTCTCAGTGTCCGGCTCCCGAAGGGAGCAGACAAAAGAGTCCGGCCCCGTCTAGCATGCGATCAGATGTTCTGAGGGAGTTGGTGGGGCGAGCGGCCATCTCAGATGGGCACCATGTGATGATGAATACAGTGATGGAGAGAATATCGTCCGCTGAAAGCGGAGTGCATGAAGCTTTTATGAGTCTACTGACAGGCTTTGAGGTACGTAAAAGAATGTATGATAATCCTGCACATGCTAGGTGTGCCCTATGTAGATAGTAGCCCCTGAGACTCTGGTTGTCGTCGGAAATGACGACGAACAGAGGATCATATTCCCAGGAAATAACCATACTGCCTCTATGTGCAGGTGATGGAAGCTCCGGTGGCTAGCCAGACGAGCAAGTTTGCCCATTTAGAGCGGCAGTTAGATGCGGCAGACGCCGACATCGATCTTGTTAACAAAAGGCTTGACGAGGCACAGGGTAAGTGTCAATATCTGTTAAACGTCACATAGGAAGAGCAGCATGATGCCAGTATCTTAAATATGTTGTGACTGCAGATGGAGCTGCCACTGTGGAAGCTTTACGGGCAGAACTTGCCCGAGCCAAGGAACAAGCGAGGTTAGGTAATGCGTCTGCTGTGAAAGCGGTCGAAGAGTTGCAAGCCGATAGGGCCGCGCATGGAGAGACCCGAGACAAGATGGCCAAGATGGCTATAGAATTAAAAGCCGCCGCCGACTGCTGTCGGGTTCTTGAAAAGGAAAACCAAGCGAAGGCATCGGACCTTGAGAAGGCTGCTGCGACGAAAAAGGATCTCCGCTCTACTATGAGGGCAAAGAAGGAGGAGCTGCGGGAAGCCGGGGATATTGTAGCTGGGAAATCCTTTATGTTGCGGAGGAAATTCGGAGATCCATGGTATGCCCCTCTGGATAGGCTGTGGAGTTCGGAGGATGTGTATATGGATTTGGTGGCGAGCGCTGCCGATGCGGCCAAGTACTTCTAGGGTCAGATGGACCATGGAGTAGACCAGCTGTTTTGGAGGCAATTCCATTCTCCTGAGCATCCACTTTCATTGACTGACCAATTAGCCGAGTGGGCCGAACTAAATAGGTTGTTCGGACTCTCTATGAGGTCTGTTGTGGATCAGCTATGGCTGGGAAGGCCAAAACCGAATAGCTATTTCAGCTTGGTGCAGCAGGTCCTTGATGTGGTGCCGCGTATTGATGCGATGAGGAGGTCGGCGTGCATAGAGGGTGCACGGATGGCCTTTGCCCGTGTTATGGCATATTTGGTCGAGATGGATGCTACCAATGTTGCAGCGCGGGATTCGGCTATAGGTCGAAAGGCTGCCGAGCACTACTTTGAAGAAGTTCTTGAGGGTGCCCGTTTGATAGAGACCCAGTGCTCAAAAAATATTTTGTTTGAGTGATATTTAATCTCATTGTAAGCGAAATGCTTTTATCCCCTAGGCTCTCTCTAGGCGACCCCTAGGCGTCCACCGCCGGTGGCCACTCCGGCCCCGGCGGCCACCACTCCCCGCTCCGGCTGCCACTCCGGCGCCGGTGGCCACTTCCCCTCTGCCACTTATCACCCTGAGGGTGATAGCCACCTTTCTTCTCCGGTTACTTTGCGGGAAGTGTTGCTCCTAGGATGGCCATGGATCCTCCTTCACTCAACTTTGCTCGAGGTAAAGATTTCCAGCTATCCATGAGGCAAAAGTTTGGTCACCCTATAGTGTTTTCGCCTGGTTTTCGTCAACCGGAATTCTCTATGGTGGTTTCCTTCTGCCGTGCTCGTTTTCGGTTGGATTGCCACACGGTTAGTATCACGTTGCAATCATGTTTTGGTGGCTATCCTCAAGGTTTCCATGTGCTTCATCTCAAAGACAGAACGTTCAAATTTTCTGTTGCCTCAAAAGCAGTGGGTTTTGAGATCTATAACCATGGCCGGATAGTTGAGAAGGATTTTGAGTTAGTTTTCAATCTTTGGGGTTTTGGTGGACCTAACTGGTTACGTTAAGAACAACTCTACTACCATGAGGATGAAGCTTCCTGGACTAGAGTTGTCAATGGAGCGCGTCCGCGTGCTATCGCCGGCAGAGTCTCCGGCGAGCAACCCCGGCAGTAAGTTTTTGCTCGATTAGCGGATATTCCGACCACCAACAATAATGTGGTCACAGACTTTAATGTGCCCTCAATGCCCAATATTACTACCTCAGGAGAGGATCACGCAGTGACTGCTGCGGGCTGGAATCTGGGTCATTCAAATGCTTCGTTTCAGTGCTACGCGTGTGGCAAGATGGGCCACTTTGCTTGGGAGTGTCGTGACACTCGCCTTCCTGGGCTCTACCCCTCTCTCAGGTTTGCTACCTTCCCCAGCCCACCTAATAAGGCCTGGGACGTCCACGATTGGTTCAAGTCCGTTAGCCCGGCCCGGTCCATTATCCTACTCTTGCCTCATCAACTTCTACGCTCTGCTCCTCTGTTTCAACACTCTGCCTGCATTCCGCCACCACCACCTTGAGCTTGTCTGTGCCGGTGAGCGCTGCAGCTCCGATGGCCAATATCCCGATTGATCTGCATCCTTTCGTGCCCCATGGCTTCGACATTCAGCAAGTCCCTGGCCGCAATGGAGTGGCTCAGGTGGTGCTGCCGCAGCGTCCCCGTCATCATGAAGATTGGGCGATTGTGACCATCCATCCTCTCCTTGCTGATGCTCCATTCAACAATGTAAGAGATGTTCTTGAGGAATTTATTGTTGAGCATAGGCAGTTAGGATTGAGGGACGTTCAGCGTTGCCCATTCGGCGAGGCATATGTTCGGCTCCCAAGGGTTAGGGACAGGGATAAACTGGTGCTAGATAGTCCTCACAAATTTGGGGACGTGTTCATTACCTTTGTGAAGCATGATGAGGGCAGAAATGACAGGAGGGTTCATTTCAATCGAACTGTTTGGTTGCTTCTGACAGGAGTTCCTTTTGATTTCTATAATACTGAAGATTTAGCTTGTGCTGTCAGTAAGTTTGGTTGCATGATTTCATGGGACAAGGAGGATGATCATATGGGCCGTATTGTGGTCAAGGCCCGAGTTATCAACCTAGATATCATTCCTAAAAGTATGCACTGGTCTGAAGGAGATGAATTCGAGGAAGATGGCTGGTCCTCCTCCATTGAAGTGCTGGCAAGTGAGCTCCTTGGTGGAGGTCCTGCAGATGAGGACCCTATCCCTCCTGCCAATGTGGATCCACACCCTCTCCCCGAAGATGCTGAGCAGGGTCATATTTTTCATGATGATGCTTCCAACAATAATGAAATGGATGCTCAGGTTACAGAGAACTGGGATAACTGGGAAGAGATTCAGTAGAATGAGCAGAATGATGTCCTTGAGGATCTCTTGGATGCGGTGCAGCAGGAAGAATTGGCTTGGGCAGATGGAGAAGAGTTGCATCCTGCACCAAGTAACATCAGTTTATCTTCTAATATGTCTTTCTCTAAGGGTGACAACACAAATATGCTTATGGCCCCTGTTGCAGTGGAGGTTTTTCCTCCAAGGGAGGTAGTGCCTGCTATCCCTCCTCCCCCTGCCTTGGTGATTGCTAATGGTTTGCAGAACATCATCCAAGCCTATCAGTCAGATGATGAGGAACCTCCTCTATTGCAAGAGAACTTCCAGGTTGCTGCATTAGTTGATGCTGTTTTTTCCTGATCAAGTTCAGGTTGTTGCAGAGCAACTGCAACTTGTTTCTCCCAACAGTGATGGAGCCCATGCTACTGATGGTGTTTCTGCATCTTCTCATTTCGATATTGCACAACCTGTGCTACTGGAAGTTGCATTGTAGGCTCCATTGGGCTCTGATCCACCTGTGTCATCAGATGGTCAAGCCAAGTTTCCCCTTACAGCTGGACCTTCATTTGAAGTTGTGGCCTGCAATCCTGAGCATGTTAATACTGCCAGGGGAAGTCTACAGCTAGTGGAGAACATTGAGGATCTACAGTCTGGGCTACAAGGTAATTGGGTTCCTCAAATTAATGAGCATTTTAGCATGGCACCTTCTCTCCTTGGTTTAAAACGTATTCAGATTGCTGCTGCTACTTCTAATGCCTCTTCTGTCTCTGAAGAAGGCATGCACCTGTGGAAGCATCACTTTAAGGACCACTCTTTGGAAAACAAGAGCTCTTTCTTAGTCAGCATTCCTGTAAGTTGGTTCAACTTTATTGTTCACTTGCTTCTGTCCGCTGACAAGTTTGATTGGACTGTTAATATGCTAAAATCTGGAATGTGGGAACTGTTCACTACCGTGGAAAATATGGATCAAGCACTTCTGTTTCATATACCTGACAAGTGCCCTACCTCTCATGCACCAATTTGACAGGCCATGGAGGATGGGGGCAAGGGCAAGGAAAATATTGGTGGGGCAGCCAATATGCAAGATGAGGAGTCCCAGGCCCTGTTGCAGCCTTTTGGTCACAATAATCTGAGGAAGAGAAGAAGTGGAAAGACTCCACTAGTGGAAACAGAGGTAAGGAGAAGTGATAGAATTAAGAATGACAATGCTGGTTACAAGAGAAACTCCTGCTCTAATAATAATTGTCTACCTTGCAATGCTGTCCCTCCCACCATACAAAAATCAGTTGTTAAAAACCTCACTGCCTCTTTCTGTAAGGTTGCTGAGGGGGAGCTGGAGGACAAGCTGGCCAAGAAGCCCAAGAGAAGGCAAGAGGTTGATTTGGACAGTGCCCTTGGCCAAAGGAGAAGGACACACCTCCAACCATTCATAATGTTTAGGGCCTTTTATTGGAATACTGTTTGGAGGGTGTGTGTTTGTGCCTTCATTCCTAGTTTGATGCTGCTTTTGACTGATGTAAGACTTGGATATTGGAACTTTATGAACTCCATAGATCTGGTGATATGTTATCCTATTAATACCTCTTTGCTGTATGAGTGGATGCACTACTGGATATGTGTTTGGCTGTGGATCTGGTTTTTGCTTAAACCTCTTTTATGTGTGCAAGATCAAGTGCTGGTACTTGACCTCTGGTACAAAAAAATTAGGTGTTTCCATGAATAACACAAACAGAAGCTGGAATATTCTCAACTGGAACATTAGAGGTATAAATTCTGAGGACAAATGGTTGGCCTTGAGGCAAAAAATTAATGAGAGTGACTGCAACATCTTGTGTCTTCAAGAAACCAAGAGGGAGATTTTTGACACAGCTTACTTAAAAAAATTTGCCCTTCCAGACTTAATAAATTTGCCTTCCTACCCTCTGTTGGAGCTTCTGGGGGTCTCCTTGTGGTTTGGAATGGCTCTCAATTCTCTGGAGAAGTTATTGCACAAAACAGGTTTTCACTTTCAGTGCAGTTTACCAGTCTACTCTCCAACCAGTCTTGGATTATCTCTAATATTTATGGGCCCTGTGATCCACAAGACAAAATTGAGTTTATTAACTGGTTCTTAAATATTCACATGCCTGATAATGTTGACTGGATTTTAATGGGAGATTTCAATCTTATGAGAGCACCATCAGATAGGAACAGACCTGGGGGAGATGTCAATGATATGCTTTTGTTTAATGAGGCTATAAGCAATCAAGGTTTAATTGAATTACCTTTGCATGGCAGAAAGTTTAGTTGGAGCAATATGCAGCATGATCCTCTGTTGGTAAAACTGGATTGGTTTTTCACTTCTGCCTCTTGGATGACTACCTTCCCAAACACAATGGTGCTACCCCTTGCAAAACCTATTTCAGATCATCTGCCATGTGTAATTAAAGTTGGTACTTCTATTCCAAAGGCAAAAGTCTTCAGATTTGAAAACTACTGGCTCCAACATTCTGACTTTAAACAGATAGTGGCAAATGCTTGGAACATCCCAGTGGGCAATCTTGATGCTGTCAAAACCTTGAATGCTAAGTTTAAAAACTTAAGAAGAGCTTTGAAGCTGTGGGAAAAAACTTTATCCTGTCTGAAAACTCAAATTGCAAAGCTGAATGAGCTCATTTTCATGTGGGACCTCTTTGAAGAATTTAGAGAGTTGGACATTCATGAATGGAATTGCAGGGATATTCTTAAAGAGCATCTGCTTATTCTTTTGAGGAACCAGAAGATTTATTGGAAACAAAGAGGAAAAATCAAAGGAGTGAAGTTTGGAGATGAGAACACAAAGTTTTTCCACACTAAAGCCTCAATTAATTACAGGCATAACCATATTGTTGTTCTCCAAAATGATGACCAAGTTGAGATATCTGACCATGCTGGGAAAGCTGCAATCCTTCTAGACACTTACAAAAAAAGAATGGGCACATCCCAAAATACCTCAATGCATTTTGACTTGGCTTCCTTGTTTGGGCAGAGACAACACTCAGATATCTTTGCTAATCTTGAACTGCCTTTTACTGAAGAGGAAATTGATGATGTGGTCAAAAATCTTCCAACAGACAAATCACCAGGCCCAGATGGTTTTAATAATGAATTTCTCAGGTCCTGCTGGGACATTATTAAGGGAGATGTGCTCAAATTCATATATGACTTTCATACAGGGCAAATTTCTCTTGAGACCCTAAATACTTCATACATTACTCTCATTCCTAAGGGAAGTACTCCCTTGACAGCAAATGACTTTAGACCAATCTCTCTACTAAATTGTTGCCTGAAGATTATCACTAAACTGCTGGCTAACAGGTTGCAGAAAGTGATTCTTAAATTGGTACATACTAACCAATATGGTTTTCTGAAAGAAAGATCAATACATGATTGTTTGGGCTGGGCATATGAATACCTACACCAATGTCATAAATCTAAAGATGAGATTATTGTGCTTAAATTGGACTTTGAAAAGGCTTTTGACACAATTGAGCATCAGGCAATGCTGGATATTTTAAAGGCCAAGGTTTTGGGGACAGATGGATTTCATGGATCAAAATGCTCTTCACTTCTGCCTCATCTGCTATCTTGCTAAATGGTGTCCCAGGAAAAATGTTCTATTGCCTTAGAGGTGTGAGACAGGGAGACCCCCTTTCCCTCTTCTGTTTGTGCTTGCTGCTGATCTCCTTCAGTCAGTTCTCAACAAGGCAATGCACATGGGATTGTTATCTGCCCCCTTGCAAGTGCAGTCATGCCCTGATTTCCCAATTGTCTAGTATGCTGATGACACCCTGGTTATTCTACAAGCAGATGCAAAGCAACTTCATTGTCTTAAAGCCCTCCTCAATACATTTGCAGATGCCACTGGACTTAAAGTAAACTACAATAAATCCAGTATGATTCCAATAAATGTGCCAGAAGAGAAGATGTAGATTTTGGTAAATACTTTTCATTGCAAGAAGGAATCCTTTCCAATTCAATATTTGGGAACACCTTTAGGTCATCATAAGCCTACTGTTGAGCAATGTTTTCCTCTTGTCACAAGACTGCAAAAGAAACTTATGGGTTTGTCCTCATTTATGACAATGGCTGGAAGATTGTTGTTGGTGAAATCTGTCCTCAATTCTTTGTTGATCTATCTCATGGGATGCCTTGATGTGCCTGTCACAATCAAAACCCAGGCCATAAAGTACTTGAGACACTGCCTGTGGAGAGGCCCTGATCTGGAGGACCACAGACCTGCCATGGTGGCATGGAGCACTGTGTGTAGACCCAAAAATCAAGGAGGATTGGGTGTCATGGATATCTTCATCCAGAATAAGGCTCTGCTGCTTAAGAATCTGCACAAGTTCTATAACAGACACAATACCCCCTGGGTAAACCTGATTTGGGAATCATATTACAACAATGATACACTGCCTGGTAATAACTGGATTGGATCTTTTTGGTGGAAGGAAAACCTTAAGCTTATTGATAACTATAAGTCTTTGGCCAGATGCAACATAGGTGATGGCAAGAGTGCCTTCTTTTGGACTGATCTGTGGCACTCTACTTGTTTGCAAGACATGTTCCCTCATTTATTCTCTTTTGTGAAGAACAAGAATGCTACTGTCCACAGCATTCTCCAAGTAGAATATTTAGAGGATCTATTCCACCTTCCCCTGACTGTGCAAGCTTTCGAGGAATTTGAGGCTATGGAAGACATTTGTATTGATCTAAGGGCATCTGATACACTAGATTGCACTGACACTTGGAGCTACATTTGGGGAAATGAACACTTCTCAGTGGCTAAGGCCTACAAAGTCATGATGGGAGTAAAAATTGTGCCACAGCAGTTCAACTGGATCTGGAATTCCTCTTGTCAACCAAAACATAAGGTGTTTTTTTGGAGATTGCTGCATGACAGGCTCAATACCAGAAACCTTTTGAGAAGGAAAACTTTCCATTTGCCCAATTACAATTGTGCTGTCAACAATTGTCCACAGGAAGAAACTCTTCACCATCTTTTCTGGACCTGCCCTTTTGCAGCTCAATGTTGGGACCTGATTTGCCCTTCAAGACAGCCAAATGCTTCAATTCTGGAAGCTTTTCTTGATCTCAAGCAGAAGTTACATGTACCTTTTTTCATGGAGATAATCATCCTTGCTTCCTGGGCTATCTGGATCTCAAGGAACAACTTGATCTTCCAAGCAGTACAACCTAGCATTCAGAGGTGGAAAGCTATTTTCCTGGAAGAGCTATATCTTCTCCGATTTAGAATTAAGAAGAGTTATGCTGGAGTTTATTGTTCCTGGCTTAACAATCTTGTACTGTAATCCTAGAGCTTAGCTTTTCTTTTTTTCTTTGCTCTTTGGCTTATCTCAAGCCTTTTGTATAGTGATACCTCTGTTTTCTCTGTTTTTTAATTAATAAAAATTGCAGTGGGGTTTTGCCCTACCGGGTACAGTCAAAAAAATGCTTTTATAAATTTTTATAAGGCTATTTTTATACTTTTGCCTGAGAGTAATATGATGCCTCCTGGGCGGCCGTTTATTTATACATGTGTATAACCTGAAAGATTGCAGCCGTCGGCTTCAACCCTCACGCATATATTGCGGAGGTGCTCGCAAAACACGCATTCACACTTAACCCAACGTCTTGGTCCTATTAAGGAGGTGATAGCGGAGCGAGCGAGGCAACCGGACTATGATGCTTTAGCACTTTCACTTAGCCATAGGAGTTTGACAGTGGGGCTACTAGATAGCCCCTGGTGGCTCCGCACTCTCCCGATCTCGGGGTGCATACATGCCTGGCCGGGAAATGGCCCTTTGTTAAGGCGGAGGAATTCTAACATTCCCACAGGTCATCGAGTGGTTGACCAGTCTCACGCTATATCATGACAGTCAATTTTCGGCTTTCTCTACTGAGGTACTCATCCGGATGAACCAGGGCAAAATCGTAGTAGTTCTCCTGGTCCTACCTTAGACGGCAAGGCGGAACATAAGGCACCAAAACACAAGAGTCGGGCAAACCCAACATTTGACCAAAGATAATGCTTCGGAGCTGATGCATATAGGGCCAAACTCGCAACGCCGAACACTCCCTAAGGTATTCGGTCTTTGTGGTATAAACCGGGCCTAAATAGTGGCCTTTGTAAGAAGCCCTGTGTGTCCAGGTACGTGCATTGTTCTGGCATGGCCACATGCCAAGACGTCAGCATCCTTCTCAATGGTGGATATGTATCAACAAGAGACAGTAAGAAAGGTTTAAGCAGGGTCTTAATCTAAAAAGAATCCTTGGAGCGGGTCCCTGCTGCACGTCTGCGCCTGTGTCTCCATTGTGCCGTATCCTGGACGGGTGTAGCACGATGATTGTCTATAAAAGAGAGGAAGTTAAGTGAAAAAGTTGTCGTGCAAAAGGATAGTTTTTAAAGAAACCATGTATAATTCAAGATGATAAGAAATTGCCACTTGTCTGCGCGCTTTGAGCCCCTTGTATTGACAAATAGGGGTGTGACCACTTATTTCCTTATAAATAGGAGCGCCGGACTTGATTAGTTGTATCTGAGGTCTTGACAACCTATTGGATGCTTTCGTTTGTCCGGGCGCCTTTAGTGTGCGGCAGCCAAGGCAGCCTCACTTTCTTCGGCACGCAGAGATCGCTTGATATTTCCATGCACTGTAATGATGCCACGTGGACCGGGCATCTTGAGTGTGAGGGAGGCGTAGTGTGATATTGCATTAAAGCGAGTGAAAGCTTCGCGTCCGAGCAGTGCTTGATAGCCACTTTGAAACAGAGCGATGTGGAAAGTTAAATGCTCGCGAGCCGAATGTAACTTGTAGTAGGAGGGAGCCCGCACAACGAGCCCCTAGGCCTGGCGTTACTCCTTTAAAGGTAGTATTGCTATGGCGAATTTGTGTTGGGTCTAGCCCCATCCCGCGGATTGTGTCCTGATATATTAGGTTTAGGCTATTGCCGCCGTCCATCAAGACCCTTGTGAAGTGATATCCGCCAATTACTGGGTCTAATACCAGGGCAGCCCGTCCTGCGTGTCGGATACCTGCTGAGTAATCGTGATGGTCGAAAATGATCGGTTGAGATGACCAGTGGCAGGACTTCATGGTGATAGGCACTTGGGTATACTTTCCTGGGAGTGCCGCATTGTTTTTTTCTTGATTACGTGTAACACGTTTACTATTTTGACTTCGGGTGGAAATTTCTTTTGTTCCCCCGTGTCTTGCCTGGGGGGCTCGTCCTCGTCTTCACTTGGTGTATCCTCCCCCTTGTGTACGGCATTGAGCTTGCCGGACTGCTTGAAGACCCAACATTCTCTGTGGGTATGATTAGCAGGTTTACCAAGGGTACTATGAATCTGACATACTTGGTCCAGAATTTTATTGAGGCTGGACAGTTCATCCCTGGTGCCTTTAGGGGGCGCCTTTTGGCCTGGCCGAGAGCTTTTCAATCCGGCATTTACTGCCGTGCCCTTCGTGCTGTCTTCTTTACTCCGGCGTTTGTTATTGTTGTTGCGCCGTGATTTCTCGTTTCCATCTCTAACTTCAGATGTATTGGGGTCGCTGGTGCTGCATCTGGCTAGCCATCTGTCCTCCCTTGCGCAAAAACAGGTCATGAGGTTTGTTAATGCGGCCATCGTTCTCGGCTTATTTTGGCCGAGGTGTCTGGCGAGCCATTCGTCACGGACGCTATGCTTGAAAGCTGCTAAGGCTTCGGCGTCCAGACAGTCGACAATCTGGTTCTTTTTAGTAAGAAACCTGTTTCAAAGCATCCGGGCTGACTCTCCTGGCTGTTGATTTATATGACTCAAATCGTCCGCATCTGGAGGTCGGACATATGTCCCTTGAAAATTTGCCCAAAAAGCGTCTTCAAGCTCTTCCCAACTTCCAATGGAGCTTTTGGGGAGGCCTTTGAGCCAGTGACGAGGTGGCCCTTTGAGCTTGAGGGGCAGGTACTTGATGGCGTGGAGATCATCTCCTCGAGCCATATGGATATGAAGGATGTAGTCCTTAATCCAGACCCCCGGGGTCTATTGTTCCGTCGTATGCCTCTATGTTTACGGGCTTGAATCCCTCTAGAAATTCGTGGTCCAGCACCTCATCGGTGAAACATAGGGGGTGTGCGACACCCCTGTAGCTGGGTGTACCGCATTGTTCGGATGTTTGTTGTGTTGCATTGTATGCTGGGCGCGCTTGCGTGGTCCATAGATGGATCTTGTTGTACCGTCCTTTGGGTGTGAGCCCTCGCATTGGTTGCATGTTGTATGGTGAGCGGCGTTGTATGCCACTCTGTGTTGGTAGAGGGGTCGTCTATCCGACCAGGTGGCTACTTTGATATTTGGTTGCGGGGGGTCTGAGGCCTCCTCATCGAATTCGGGTAGCAGCTTCCACTTTGGGTAGCTTTTGTAGGGGCGATTGTCGCCGTACCTTGCTGCTGTGTTGAGTATTTTACTCCATCTGATTTGGAGTGTGTCTTGCGCGGCCTTGAGCCTTTGCTTCTGATTTCTCAGACTCCTCGCGATGGCAACAAGCCTTGTATGGGCAGTATGCTGCTCCGGGTGCCTGTCTGGCGTTATGTCGTCCAGACCATGATCCTTGATAGGATTTGTTTGTTCAGTTTGATTATCCGGATTGCCGTTGTCCAGCAGTGGTTCGCCCTGCTCCAGTGCTGGGTCTGTGTGATCGCTATTTTTGTCGGGGAGGGATTTGGGGCGGCGCTTGCATCGCTGCTTTGACTGCTTTTCGAGGGAACAAGCCTTCGGTGCGTCCTTCCGCTCCTCGCCGTCGTCTTTTGGTGCGTCCACCATGTATATGTCATATGACGAGGTGGCGTTCCAGGGCCCAATAGGCGCTGGTTCTTCATCGTCTCCTTCATCTGCGTCCATACCGTCGATGTCTTCGGAGTCGAGGTCGAGCATGTCGGTTAAATCGTCGACGGTGGCTACAAAGTGGGTGGTGGGTGGGCTTTGAATTTCTTCATCGTCCGTACCCAACCTCACTGACCGTAGTCCGGCCAGGGCTCTCCTGATAAAGAGAGAGACTTTAGTGATTTCAGAATATCGCCAAAGGGCGGGTGCTGAAAGATGTCCCCGGTAGTAAACTCCATGATCGGCAGAGGCGCGAATGGTTTGGAGTCCGGAGAGGAGTCCGGCTCCTTGGAATCATGAGTTTCGCGAAGTGTGGGGCTGGCGTTCGGCTCAATCGCCGTTAAGATCACAGCCCCTGAGGTGGCATCCAACCGCCCATCCTCGATCGGCGCAGTTGGCTCCGAATTAAGGGTCGGAGCTGACGCGGGTGTGGCCTCCAGGGCACTGTTCGGCGGCAGAGCTAAATCATGCTCGTCATGACAAAGCGGCACGCTCGGCAGTGGCTCGAATCCGTCGGAGATCAAGTCTCCGCGGATGTCAGCCGTGTAGTTTAAACTTCCAAATCTGACCTGACGGCTAGGGGCGTAGCTTTTGATCTGCTCCAGATGGCCAAGCGAATTGGCCTGCAGTGCGAAGCCGCCGAAGACGAAGATCTGTCCGGGGAGGAAGGTCTCACCCTGGACTGCATCGCTATTGATGATCGTATGAGCCATCGAGCCTGACGGCGATGACACAGAGGAACTCTCAATGAAAGCACCAATGTCAGTGTCAAAACCGGCGGATATCGGGTAGGGGGTCCCGAACTGTGCGTCTAGGCCGGATGGTAACAGGAGGCAAGGGACACGAAGTTTTACCCAGGTTCGGGCCCTCTCGATGGAGGTAAAACCCTACATCCTGCTTGATTAATATTGATGATATGGGTAGTACAAGAGTAGATCTACCACAAGATCGAGGAGGCTAAACCCTAGAAGCTAGCCTATGGTATGATTGTTGATGTGTATGTTGTCCTACGGACTAAAACCCTCCGGTTTATATAGACAACGGGTAGGGTTAGGGTTACATAGAGTCGGTTACAATGGTAGGAGATCTATATATCTGTATCGCCAAGCTTGCCTTCGACGCCAAGGAAAGTCCCTTCCGGACACGGGACGGAGTCTTCAATCTTGTATCTTCATAGTCCAGGAGTCCGGCTGAAGGTATAGTCCGGCTATCCGAACACCCCCTAATCCAGGACTCCCTCAGAAGGCCTTGTTTGCGAACATGGGGAGACGTGTGGGTATATTTTTGCAAAATTGCCATAGTTTCTTTCCTATCCGTTAGATATAAATCCGACGGCCTATATTGTAGGATGGCACGCACACCATCATCACCAACTCTGTTTTCTACTCCCTCCGTCCGAAAATACTTGTCATCAAAATGGATAAAAAGAGATGTATATAAAACTAAAATACGTCTAGATACATTTCCTTTTATCCATTTTGATGACAAGTATTTCCGGACGGAGGGAGTATTTGTCTTTTTAGAGATTTCAACAAGTGACTATAACCGGACCTTACCAACATACTCAAAAAAGTAGTCCATAATTTTGATGTTACCCTCTTTTCTTGGCGGTGCAGTGCCATCTGGATACCTCATAAATAAATAAAGTACTACATGATACTAATATATAATACATGGCACAAGAGTACTAAGTATTATTAATACAATTTTGCTAGAATTCATCTAGATGAGATATAATTTGGTCTCATTCATCTTTCATAGCCATTGGATGTGATGCTATATAAGATGCGTGTGTGCTGACATGGGTTGTATATTTTCTTGTGCAACGAACTGACCACTGCATGTCATGTTTGATAGTCTCAAGTCATTAAAAGCATACAAGCCCCACATCTCTTCTTGGTTGATTCCTCTATTTATGTCAAAAAATAAGAAACAACGTGAGAGTTAATGCACCACACCTATGTGTTTACTATTTGGTTTTCATAAGATGACTTAATACTCACCTAGATGGAGGGAGTATTCGATTTGACAGCGGGCGGCGCAGTTCCCAATACGGCTTTAATCCAGACGAGGGAGGGATTAGCGGTTCCTGATATGTTGAACGGCCAATGCATCCACCTTCAATTAATGCTTGAGGGAAGTAATGGGAGGAGGTCCGGGAAAAGAGGCTGCACGATGTGAATGCAACGCAGTTTGCCCTCATTGCCCTCATATAAACGCGCCCCTCCATTCCAATGCATCTACCACATCGTACGCACCTAAGCATTTGCCTAAGCACCTACAGTAAGCACAAAAGAGCTCACTCCAGACCCATGGCGACGATGCTCGTGAGCGGCTAGCGGCTGCGCCAGATGGTCCACGACGCCGGCCTGCGGCATGGCGCCGAGGATCGTCTCCAGACAATGTTGGAGACTGGCTGGTGGATGGCCGCCTTCGACGCCAACTACGACTCTCAGTTGGACCAGATGATCGTTGCCACCAGCAACAAGTTCACCATCCTCAAGAAGCTCGCGGACGACATTGCCATACTCCTCCAGCCCGCGCGCCCAGGCTCCTCATTGCCTGCCACCCTAATCGGCCTCCATGGCCGGAACCTCTTTCAAGCACTGGTGGCTCTGCGACTGCTCGCCGACGCCACGAAGAATGTCCACCTGGAGGTCGCGCTCGCCGTGAGGCGCCTCGTTCTGCAAGAATTTGTCGACCTACACATCCACATGTATGAGGAAATCGTGTACATAGGTATCTACAAGGCCAGTGAGGACGCTACGACATTGGACTTCCTCAACCGGCTGGAACCCTTGGATGCCTTTGCTGAGAAGCACCTCGACCTCGCCACAAAAGCCGCCGCTCCTTAGCCGTCGGCCGGTGGCCCAACACACTAAGTTGAGGAGGAGGAGGTCATACGTTCGTGGATCCATCTTTCTTCTTGCCTTCTGTAACCACAACTACGATCGCATCATCGTGGCCTTAATTCTTATTGTGTTGTTGCATTCTCGTTCCAGTCAATACCGACATGTCGATCACTTTGCTTAATTATATGCATCACTGTAACTAGTACTCCATCCGTCAATTTATAAGTTGTGCTTACCTTTTCCATCAACTTCGTGCAACGCACGAGCATCTTGCTAGAAACACTAGAATATGTCTATATAATCCGTATGTGATAGTCCATTTGAAATCTCAAAAGAGACAAATATTTAAGTACAGAGGGAGTAATATATTAGGAGTATATCAAAACAATAGTGATTTCTTTCAAGTTTGTGAACGAATACTACTATTCTACTACTTTGGATCCGTCGCAACGCACGGGCACATTGCTAGTAAAAGGAAAAGGCCTGCCGCGTTCGCGTCGCACCCCCACACGCCCGGGAATCGGGAGTACAACACGGCCCGTCCGGCACAACACATAGCTTAGGGAAGGCGTGTTGCCTAGAATTTTCACTTTCATGTGGGACCGTCGTTGAGCAAACCGACACCCCGCCCGCCACCGAGTTGGAAAACAGAAATGAGGGGAAGATCTAGCTGTAGCACGGAAGCCAAGAAATTTGGTGTCAGACGGGGCTCGTTGATAGAGTAGGAGCATTCTGTACTAGTACTACTCCTACTAGTACCAAGTTTGTACTCCTAATACTATATTACTAGTACTACCATTATACAACTAGTAGGTACGTGCACGGCACAACATCGTAGGAACAAAAAAACAGGAAGATCTAGTTTTGGGTGATTTATCTTTTTTTCAATCAACGTAGTATGAATAATATGATGTGGGGGCACCCATGAAGCTTATATGGCTTGGTTGCATGGCTATGGAAGGTTTGAGAAAAATAAATAGATAATGTGTTTAGAGGGCACTCCACTATATATATATATATATATATATATATATACACTTTGGATCCATTGCAACGGACCGGCACATCTATATCTATACCCCCTATATAGTGTGTGAAAAACTTTGAAAGTTGGTCGTTGGATGAAGCCAATCCGACGGTACAAAGATGGCAAATCCGAGCACTACTGGCCGTTGGATATCATCCACCTAATTCTGCCACATGTATAATCTAGAAGACTCCACAGTTGAACTTAATTCATGACTAAGGGCCTCTTTGATTCATAGGATTGCAGAAACACAGGAATAGGAAAAAGTAGGATTGGAATGGCATGTTCATTGGATCCCTATAGGATTTGAGTTTGTTTGATTGTGTCACATTAAAAACAAAGGATTTCTTTCAAGAGGTTGGGATGCATGTTAGAATTCATGTGAAACATAGTACAAATGAATCCTTAGGAAAATATTCTACATGATTCAATCCTACGAATCAAACGACCAACATAGGAAAAATTCCTAAGGATTCCAATCCTTCAAAGATCCTATGAAAATCCTTTGAATCAAACAGACCCTAACTTTGCCACAACTAAGCTTAGGCAAAGTTATTAGTTCTTCAAAACAAGAGAAACAAGTTGGCAAGCCTAAGGGAATCTTGCCACATTTTTTGTGTGTATGTCATGTGGGGCCTTAGTGTGGCTTGCCTAAGGTGTGTCTTGAACCAAACACTCACCTAAGTTAATCAAACTTGCCTAACCTTACATTCCACCAGATTTTGCCACATGTTAGAATCCAGAAAGCTCAACATGTTGAAGCATAATGCAAAAACCACCAGAATCTCATGCGTGCAATGCACGTGTACCTTACTAGTACTAGTAGTTGGTAGTAGTAAGAAACAAATTCCAGTTTTGGCACAAGCTCGTACTGCGGGAGCACCACAAGGCCTGCCGTGGGAGTTACATTTCCCTCTCGGGGCCCACGGGACCGAACTTCAATGGCTTAGTGCCCGGCCTATGAGCCAATGACATGAGGACCTTAAATGCAGCTGGCCCACATGTCATTCTCATGGTGGTGGCGTGGTTCGCGACTCACTCGTTCGAGATGAACCGGCCGGTGGTGGCGTGGCCGTGGCGGGGGTGCCACAGCTGGGCGTCGGGGCGTTACAAGGCGTAGATGGCCACACCGGCGGGTACTAGCTGCGTCGTGGGAATCGCGGGTGGCTGTGGTAGAAACTTGATGCTCGCCGCATTTTAGGTGGCCCACATGTCATGCACACAAGTTGTCATGTCTACGGACACATGCACTGCATACCGATCACTAGAAGGAGTAGCAGAGAAAGCTATATATGCGGATAAATATTTCCTTATAGTCAAGCGGACCCACGCTACTACTCTGTTCCAAAGACATGCACACCATCGAAATAGTCCATCTATATCAGTATACACTGAGAGGGAATAATTTTTCTTACAAGAGAGGAAATAGTTCATCCATCCATAATGCCCTCCTGATGGTGCAGCCTTTTCTTCTTCTTCTTCTTCTTCTTATTCTTCTTCTTCTTCTTCTTCTTCTTCTTCTTCTTCTTCTTCTTCTTCTTCTTCTTCTTCTTCTTGTTCTCATTCTCTGTGGGAGACGGATTCGCAACAAGCTCTTTGGACCTTGCAGCTATCTCGAAACTCACACGGGCATTGAGGGCAGCATATTTTATCCGCTCGTAGGTCAAGAGATAATTCTCCCATCCAGATGACCTTAATGCCACCGTCTCGTCACCCTTCTGAAGATTTGTACCGAGCACAAAATTTGCTACGTCGAATAGGGATGGCGTCTGTTTATCACAATATTCTACAGGAATTTTGATTCTGGTTTGTAGGTCAGCGATGCTTTTCAAATCAAGGTTGTACGGCTTCAGCTTTTGTTTGTCCCCTTCGATGGCTGCCCCACAGAATTATACGTCCTCCCGAGACAAGAAATCGTGAAGCTCACGTGGTATGGAGGGAGAGTGTATGATGTGGTACACCAAAACATCATCTTTGTGGCACAGCTGAAGGACGGCGATGCACTGGATCTTCCCATGGGCACGCTCCGTGTATTCTGCGTCAAGACCGATGACCCTCGTCTCTACCTTTTTGAGGGAGTTGGATACATTGTTGATCCACTGCCGAACAACCCTTGGGTGGACGGTGACGGTGGCAACTATGCGCATCGAGCCTTCGACGAGGACATGTTGGACGCTAAAAACCTGCATCTCGATCTCTTTCGCCATTTGGAACCGCTGGACCGGAGGGCTATGGTTTGGAGAATTAGGATTAGATGTCTATTCAAACTTAAGTAGTAGATGATTATTTAAAGAGGTTAAAACAATGTGAACGCAGTGGGGTTTCGATGAAAATGAAGACGAAGGGGAGGTGAAGAAGTCGAGGACAATTGGTTCCTGATGGAGAAGTAAATGGGAGAAGTGGTGTGCAGGTAGTTGATTAGATGGCTAGGAGACTAAACGAAAAGGCTATGCGGGTAGACTGATAAGTCGTACCTGTTCGTGTACGTGCCCATCCTTCCTGATAGGTGGGACCTATGCATGCAAACAGATAAAAAAATGTCCTGGATACAGAACATGGATAACACTGTATATTTGGTGTAGAATCTTTTTAGTACTTTGAATTTTGGCCACTACTTCTGATGTTTAGTAACTTTTCTGAATTTTGGCCACTACTACAGTAAGTTCAAGTGAGTAACTATAGTAACTTCAAGTGAGTAACTCCATTTCTGATTTTTTACATAAAACTAACCATGATATTTGTTCCTCTGTTCTGGTCATAATTATAATCTGATTGCTGAACCCTTAATCATTCTCATAATGTTTACATGATGCACAATTATACTGCCGTCAAAACTACTCCATACACACACTGTCGAAACTGACAAGATGGTGGTGGAGGTGGGAATAAATGTTCAGTATTGGTGCATTTTCTGTGCTTACAAAATTCAGATTGAATTTCACTACCAAAAGAAAAGAAGTGGAGATTAAATGTTGCTTTCCACTTACTTCACCTGTGTGTAACTCTTTTGGTGCATTTTCTGCAGAACCTATGTGTAGCTGCAGCATACAGGCCAGTTCATCAACTGCTCGAAGAAGAAAAGAAGGTGGCATTTCCTTGCCTTTAGCATACAGGCCAGTTCACTTAATGTCCTCTGGTGCTATATTTCTGAGAACATCCAAGTTTTTACTTATCACTTTGCTAGCATTCACAAGTCTATTGAAGCGTGCATGTCTCTGTGAATCTTGTTGTCTACTCCAAGTAGATGGTGTGTAGCCTGGCAAAGGATATTAGTACTTGGTGCATTCTAAGTTTAAAACCACTCTAGATTTACAAGTGTTTACTGAAGATGACAAGTGTTTATTCAGTTCTAAATTTGAAGTAACTAGTAGACGAACAATATTCATCTTTTTCTGTATATGAAGAAGAATAAACCTAGCTAATTCAAATAATTCCAATTTTAGGGACATGTTTTTATCAACTCTTAGTTAAGGGGTTGTGGCAGTTTTCAGTTTTGTGCTGCTTGAATTGATTCTACAGGAATATTTAGGGAAGAGTCATGGCTATGCTTAGCTCTCTGTAAAATGAATGACTGAAATTGGACAATTGGAAACTTTAGGTATGTTTGCAATTGGACAAATGGTGTATAAATCCAAATAAAGCAAATAAATTCAAATGATTCAAATAAATCCAAATAAACATGGTTGATCTTCATTTTGCATAAACCTGGTTGAGTATTACAGAGTAATTGACAACAAATTGACCTGGTTGGAATTCATACAACAACAATAATAGTTAACTGAACTTCTTTTGCGTGCATTTATCACTCCAGAAAACTTTCAGTAACAAGTGAGCAGCCTCTGCATTTTCTCAGTGAACTTTTGAGTGCATTTATCACTTGTTGGAGTATGCTACAGCTTCTGCAAATCACAAACTCCTTTAGTTTACATCTCAGTTTTAGCAAACACTATAGTTTCAGAATAGGAGTCATAACTGAATTACAGGCACTGTAGTTTCTCTATAGTATTGGAACACTGAACATTTTTAGTTAACTGTAGCAAGAAAAACTTCCAAAAACTAGCAGATCTCCAAGAATGCCAAGAGTATTACTCAATGAATTTGATGGCATCAAACTAAATTTTCACTATAATCTGTTCATCATTTAGCAGCAGTGTACAACCTTTGTCCTGGATTATTTCTCTAGCTTTGTATCCCCTGACTAAATTTTCTCCGCCTGTACTGAGAACAACAAATTCAGACTCACAACAACAAATTGAACAGCAGCAGTAGCAGAGGCGGGCGGGGCAGACTAACCAGCACATGCGGGAGTGGCAGCAGAGGCGAGGCAGGGGAAAAGGCAAAAGCAGCATTAGAGGTCCACGGCGCCGGCCTCGTCCACCAGTAGCAGCATGAGAGGCGGGAGTGGCCGGAATTGTCCATGGCGCCAGCGGCCGAAGCGGACGAAATCGGAGGCGCGGGTGGGCGGCGAACGTGGGCGAACGTGGGCGGCATCCTTCAACGGGGTCAGCAGCGTAGCTTAAGGAGGGCGCCGGCGTAGGTCACCTTCACGGCGGGCGGTGCAGGTGGTAAGCCGTGACACAGCTGCAAGCGGGCGGTGGCGTTATTGTTGGTCGCGGGCTGGGCCACGGTTCTGGTGTTGGTCTCGGCATAGATCCAGGCGGGCGGCGGCGCAGGTGGGTAGCCGGCGATAGCTGCAAGGCGCGGGTGACGGGGGAGGACGAAGGAAGGAGATGGACTTCTTTGTGACGTGTTTGGAACTCTGTGGGTTTTTTTGCAAAAAAACAAATACACTGCCTTGTGGACAACTTTTCCCGGACTGAGGGAGTACTAGTTAAATCCGAGATATGGGTGTGAAGCACTGATATGCCAGTACATTTGATTGTGACCTGTTCTAATTTTGTACCTGAACTTTTTTTAGAAAGGGTTGTACGTCAACTTAATGTGCTAGCAAAACTTATTGTGTTGTCTGTCTGTTTTCATTTCACAACATTCAAGATATTTCCCCGTCATTGATAAAGACGATGAACCGTTATGTATGACTTCGTTGGTTTCAACATAGCGCTTCCCGTAGCGATCCACTACTTCCATCCTGATTGTGCCGCCTGTGTGAAATTTCTGTATGCAAGTTCAGTGTGCTATGATGTTCTATATGATTGTGTCAACTATATAAGTTTTTACTGAGCATCAAAAATGCATATGGATGAAAGATGTATTTACGAGCATCGACCGATGGGTCTCTCTCTCCCTATCTCTCTCTCTCACACACACACACACGCACACACGCACAGATGCACAAGTGGGGCCCATTGAATTATTTATTTGCTCGTGACAGCTTCTAATTAGGTTCCACTGTAATCTAACTTTTTTCTTAAGTTATTAATTGAGCTCAGTGACTTCAAAAAGTTGTACAGAAGCCTTGTTTGGTCCTTTCTGGCGTCGCTGAATGTGGGCTGAGTAACCATGTTAGGTTGTACTGTATTACACAGGCCTTTTTTCAACATCAGCAATGCAACTGGGCCGACAGTTGTACACAATATCCGGGTCAACTTGTTATTCTCCGCCCCGCTGGGCTGCAAACTTTCCTAGGAGGCATGCATTAGGCTTAACAAGAAAATGGACTTTAAGAAATAGTAAATGGGATGTAATTATAATAACTGGACAGTTAGCATGCACCAAACACGTAATTAGTTTGAAAATATATTATTTTTGGAATTTGAAAATTTTAATTTCATTACTTGTTGCGCACGCAATATTTCATTGGATTTTAATGTAATACAACTTTATTTTGAAATTATATTCGACCTGACTAGAAATTTCGGATAAAAATATTTCGGATCCCACCAAAATGTGGGAATTTTTTTTAATTCTGTTTTGAGCGGTTGTTTGAAATTATTAATCTTTGTCCTAGCTAGAAGTTGGGTTGTACATTTAATAAACTGTAAATGGGCTGTAGTAAATTCCATTATAATTACAAAATGGGTTGTACATTCTTACAAATCGCAAATGGGCTATATGTTCTCTGCCAAATCTGAGCTGTGGGCCTACTAAGTTGACGCGTACCAAGGGCTTTGTCAACTTAGTCAATATAAACAATTCTAGCTGCAGTGATCGCACAATATCCATCCAACGGCCGTAGTGCTTCTTCAACCTCTGGTCTTCTTGCTCCAGCCACCCAAAGCAGCGCCGGTCGTGTCACGTGCTCGTGCCTCCCGTGGCCAGCTGTGATGCCGCGGAGGCCTCACCGCCCCGTACTACTCCCACCGCTGGCCAGGCATCCCTCTACTCACCCACGCCCCCTGTTATTCTGCGGCGACGGCAGCCTCACACCGCAGCCGAACCAGTGAACCCTCATACTCCTCTCCGTGCGGGCTTCCGCTGCTGCGTCTTCCCCGGCTCCGCGTCGTCCCCTTCCTAGCCCTCGCCGTCGTCCAGACCACCGCCCTGGTGCTCTCGGCGCGACATGGTCAACATGGTCAATGGCCGACTTCCATCAGAAGAGTACTGTACGTGGAGAGGCTCACAGCTGGGTCCAGGCGGCCGCAAGGAAGTGCCTCCTTATTACGCGCAAAATAATTATTCCTCCACCTGACAGCAGGGACCCATCGGACGGGCCACCTTATTTCATGAAAAAAAGTTTCCCCCTGACTGCTGGGACCCACCAGACGGGCCAGCGTACTTCGTGAAAAAACGTTCCCCCCGCTGTCAGCTCGGACCCACCGGAAGTGCCTCCTTATTACACACAAAAAAATGAATACTCCCCCTGCTAGCTAGGACCCACCATGGTGGGAGGCTGACTTGTGGGCCTACTAAGTTGACTAGGACGGGGGCCTTTGTCAACTTTAGTCAATATGAACGATTCTAGCTCCAGTGACCGTACGATGTCCATCCAACGACCGTAGTGCTTCTTCAACCTCTGGTCCTCTTGCTCTAGCCGCCCAAAGCAGCGCCGGTCGTGCCGCATCCTCCTGCCTCCCATGGACGGCTGTGCTGCCGCGGAGGCCTCACCGCCCCCTACTATGCGCACCGCTGGCCAGGCCCTGCAGCCTCACACCGCAACCGAACCTGTGAACCCTCATACTCCTCTCCCCGTGGGCTTCCACTGTCGCGTCTTCCCCGGCTCCCCGTCGTCCCCTTCCTAGGCCTCGCCGTCATCCACCGCCCTGGTGCTCTCGGTGCGGCGTGGTCAACGTGGTCAAGGAACGACTTCCATCGGACGTGGACTATACGTGGAGAGGCTGACAGCTGGGTCCACGGCCGCAGCAAGGAAGTGCCTCCTTATTACGCGGAAAATAATGATTCCTCCACCTGCCAGCTGGGACCCACCGGACGGGCCACTGTATTTCGCGAAAAAACGTTTCCCCCTGACTGCTGGGACCCACCAGCTACATCTTCGCACATAAGGAAGTGCGTCCGGGCAAAAAAAATGATTTGCCCCCCCCCTGACTGCTGGGACCCACCAGCTACATCTTCGCAGGCAAGGAAGTGCCTGACAGTCGGGACCCACCTGGTTGAAGCGTACATAGCGTTGTCATTCTAGTTGCGAACGTGTACGTACATATATACTGGTGGATGTAGAGGCGCGCACGTGTCATAGTAGAGGCGCGTATGTGTCGTAGTAGAGGCGCACATGTACCATCTACACGTACGTACAGCGGCCAGGGTGCTAGAAAGAAAATACGGCCACATATGTGTACATACGGGCGGGGTCTCAAACGCCTCCTCGCGCATACATACGGCCAAGGCTCGTGTACATGGCTGGGTCGAAACGGAGAAACAGCGTCGTCGTCGTGTTCATGGGGAGGCAACGGAATGCGGCGTGTTCATGGGGAGGCAACAGAATGCGTCGCGTTCATCGGGAGGCAATGGAACGCGTGGGAGCCAACCGGCTGGGTCGGAACGGAATGCGTGGTCATGTTCATCGGGAGGGCTTGGACGAAGCAGGCGATGGAAACGAGGCCTGGCGTACCGCACAACGGAGGAGACGGACCTCCTACATTCGGAACGGGGTCCTGTTGATCGGGAGGGGTCTGGCGTACCGCAAAATGGGGGAAATGGACCTCCTACGGTCGAAACGGGGGTCCTGTTGATCGCTAGGGGTGTGGCGTACCGCAAAACGGATGAAATGGACTTGTGTTGGAGCGCTACGGTCGAAACGGGGGTCCTGTTCATCGGGAGGGGTGTGGCGTACCGCAAAACGGGACTCCACGAGATACTGTTCATCTCCACCGTCGACCTCCTCCAGCCTCTACGGGCTACCGTCGACCTCCTCCAGCCTCCACGGGCTCCTGTTCATCCAGCCTCCACCGCTCGCTACTCCCTCGGCTACTGTTCAACCATCCCTCCACCGTCTACAGTTCATCCAGCCCTTCACACCATGGGTTCATGTTCAACCACCCCTCCATCGTCTACTGTTCGTCCAGCCCTCCACCACACCACGGGGTCCTGTTCATCCAGAGGCAACACCACCACTCACTGTTCATCCACCCCCCCTGTAACGCTCATTGTTCATCCCAGAGGCAGCATCGATCGGCTTCAGTTAGCAGCAGTAGCGAAGGAATCGCTCGATAGGGTTTAGTTAACATCCATCGATCGATCGCTCGGGTTCAGTAACGCGTAGCCTGCAGTGCAATCGCTCGGGTTCGGTTAGAGCCCAACGCCTCGCTCGGGTTCAGTTAGGGCCAATGCCTCGCACACACGCGTGTACGTGTACGAGAGAAACACGCATCGCTCGGCCCCCGACCTGGCACCGTAACCGGGAACTCCCTGAAATTTTCCTCCCCCTCGCTTCTACCACAGTTTTTTCCGTCATGGATGGCCCAAAGAATGTCATGCAGTTGCGTCTCCGGCCCGCCCAGGACGAAAAGCCCATTTTCTGTCATGATTTTTTATCATAGAAGTAGGAGCCCACCACATCTATGATGATACCGGGTGAGGGAGTCCTGGATTAGGGGGTATCCGGACAGCCGGATTATATCCTTTGGCCGGACTGTTGGACTATGAAGATACAAGATTGAAGACTTCGTCCCATGTCCGGATGGGACTCTCCTTGGCGTGGAAGGCAAGCTTGGCAATACGGATATGTAGATCTCCTTCCTTGTAACCGACTCGATGTAACCCTAGCCCCCTCCGGTGTCTATATAAACCGGAGGGTTTTAGTCCGTAGGACAACATACAATCATACCATAGGCTAGCTTCTAGGATTTAGCCTCTCTGATCTCGTGGTAGATCGACTCTTGTAGTACTCATATTATCAAGAACAATCAAGCAGGACATAGGGTATTACCTCCATCAGGAGGGCCCGAACCTGGGTAAACATTGTGTCCCCTGCCTCGTGTTACCATCCGCCTAGACGCACAGTTCGGGACCCCCTACCCGAGATCCGCCGGTTTTGACACCGACATTGGTGCTTTCATTGGGAGTTCCTCTATGTCGTCGTCGTTAGGCTGGATGGCTCCTTCAATCATCGATAGCGATGCAGTCCAGGGTGAGACTTTTCTCCCCGGACAGATCTTTGTATTCGGTGAGTTTGCACTGCGGGACAACTCGCTTGGCCATCTGGAGCAGATCGAGAGCTACGCCCCTCTCCATCAGGTCAGATCTGGAAACTTGAACTACACGGCCGACATCCACAGAGACTTGATCTTTGATGGATTCGAGCCCTTGCCGAGTGCGCCGCACGGTCATGATGAACATGATTTAGCTCTACCGTCGGACAGTGTTCGGGAGATTGCACCGACGACCGCTCCGACCCTCAATTCGGAGCCAGTTGCGCCATCCATGGACGGGTGGATAGACCCCACCACGGAGGCCGCATTCTCAGCGGCTATCGAGCCAAGCATCGACCTTACCCTTCACGAGAGCCGTGATGCAAACTGCTGGATTCTTCCCGGGTCACGGACTCCGAACCGCCTGCGCCCGTGCCTATCAGATCCAACTGGGCGCCGATCATGGAGTTCACCTCCGCGGATATCTTTCAGCACTCGCCCTTCGGCGACATACTGAACTCATTAAGGTCTCTCTCCTTGTCAGGAGAGTCCTGGCCGAACTATGTCCGACAGGATTGGGATGTGGATGACGAAGAAATTCGCCGCCCACCCACCACCCACTTAGTAGCCACTGTCGACAATTTGACCAAAATGCTCAACATCGACTCCGAAGACATCGACAGTATGGACGACGATGCAGGAGACGAACAGAAATCACTGCCCACAGGGCACTGGACGCCCACTTCATCAGATGATGTATACATGGTGGACACACCCAAAGAAAATGACGACGAGGAACGGAAGGATGCAGCGAAGGATCGTTCCCTCGAGAAGCAGTCAAAGCGGCGGCGTAAGCGCCGCTCTAAATCCCGCCTTGGCAGAAACAGTGATCATATAGACCCAGCGATAGAGTAGGGTGAGACAGCGGACGATAAACACGGCATTGAACCATCGTCCGACCACGGCAACACGGAGAATCAAACCGAACAACCCGACTCCGGCGAAGATAACAGTCTGGATGACATCACACCGGACAGGCACCTGGAGCAACAGAATACCCATCAAAGGCTTGTTGCCACTGCGAGGAGTCTGAAAAAGCAGAAGCAAGGGCTCAAGGCTGCACAAGACACACTCATAATTAGATGGAGTGAAGTACTCAACACTGCAGCAAAGTACGGCGGTAGTCGCCACACAAAGAGCTACCCGAAGCGAAAGCTGCTACCTGAATTCGGTGAGGAGGCCTTAGATCCCCCTTAATCAAAAAAACAAAACAGCCATCCAGTCGGATAGACGACCTCGTGGCCAACATAGAGCGGCAAACGACGCCGCACACAAGCCAGTACACGATCCACGCGAGGGCTCGCATCAAAAGGATGGCGCAACTAGATCCATCTATGGGCCAAGCAAGCGCGCTCCAGCACGCAATGCAACACAACAAAAATCCGAACACCGCGGTACACCCGAATACAGGGGTGCCGCACACCCTCTATGTTTCACCGATGAGGTGTTGGACTAGGAATTTCCAGAGGGATTCAAACCCGTAAACATAGAGGCGTACGACGAAACGATAGACCCTGGGGTCTGGATTGAGGACTACATCCTCCATATCCACATGGCTGGAGGAGACGATCTCCACGCCATCAAGTACTTACCCCTCAAGCTCAAAGGGCTAGCTCGGCACTGGCTTAAAAGCCTCCCCGAACACTCCATTGGAAGCTGGGAAGAGCTCGAAGACGCTTTTTGGGAAAATTTTCAAGGGACCTATGTCCGACCACCGGATGCAAACGATTTAAGTCATATAACTCAACAGCCCGGAGAGTCAGCCTGAAAGCTTTGGAACAGGTTTCTCACTAAAAAGAACCAAATAGTCGACTGTCCGGACGCCGAAGCCTTAGTAGCTTTCAAGCACAGCGTTCGAGATGAATGGCTTGCCAGACACCTCGGCCAAGAAAAGCCGAGAACAATGCCAGCATTAACAAGCCTCATGACCCACTTTTGCGTGGGCGAGGACAGCTGGTTAGCCCGATGCAGCACCAGTGACCCAAGTACATCCGAAGTCAGGGACGGAAATGGGAAGCCACGACGCAGCAAAAACAAGCGCCGGAATAAAGAAGACAGCCCGAAGAGCACGGTGGTAAACACCGGATTCAGAAGCTCCCGGCCAGGTCAGCAAAAGCTGCCCTCCAAAGGTAACAGAGATGAACTGTCCAGCCTAAACAAGATTCTGGACAAAATATGTTAGATCCACAGCACCCCCGATAAACCTGCAAATCATACCCATAGAGAATGTTGGGTCTTCAAGCAGTCCGGCAAGCTCAACGCCGAACACAAGGGGCAGGATACACCAAGCAAAGCACTGGGGAACAGAAGAAATTCCCACCAAAAGTCAAAACAGTAAACGTCTTACACGTGATGAAGGGGACAAACAAAGCGGCACTCCTAGAGACACATGCCCCAGGGCCTATCACCGCGGAGTTCTCCCACTAGTCGTCCAAACCGATCACCTTTGATCATCGGGATTACTCGGCAAGTATCCGGCATGCAAGATGAGCTGCCTTGGTGTTAGACCCGATAATTGACGGATACCACTTCACACGAGTCCTGATGGACGGCGGCAGTAGTTTAAACCTGACATATCCGGACACAGTCTGCAAGATGGGGATAGACCCAACAAAAATCAGCCATAGCAATACTACCTTTAAAGGAGTAATGCCAGGCCCAGAAGCCCATTGCACGGGCTCCCTGCTACTAGAGGCTATATTCGGCTTTCCCGATAACTTCCGGAGCGAAAAGTTAACCTTCCACATCGCTCCGTTCCAAAGTGGCTATCAAGCACTACTCGGACATGAAGCTTTCGCTCGCTTTAACACAATACCGCATTATGCTTCTCTAATGCTTAAGATGCCCGGTCCACGTGGCATCATTACAGTAAATGGAAATATTGAGCTCTCCTTGCGCGCGGAAGACCATGCGGCTGCCTTGGCAGCCGCACACTAGACGGCCTCACCAACTAGAGCATCTGACAGGTCGTCAAGACTACAGACACGGTTAGACGATTCCGGTGTAGCTATATATAATTGACACAGGTTTGATGGCCATACCCCTATAAAAATACAAGGGCCTCAACGCGTGTAAACAAGAGACAATTAGGCTCAACTTTACTCATCTTGAACTGTACATGGTTCATTTAGTATAACCTACCTTTTTGCACGACAACTTTTCAACTAAGTTCCTCTCTTTTACACATGACCATCGTGCTACACCCGTCGAGGATACGGCACAACGGAGACACAACGCAGACGTGCAGCAGGAACCCGTTCCAAGGATTCTTTTTAGATTAAGACCCTGCGTAAACCTTTTTTACTGTCTCTTGTTGATACACATCCCCCGGATTCTCAGTACAATTGAGAAGGATGCTCACGTGGCATGTGGCCACATCAGAATATTGCACGTACCTGAACACCAGGGGCTTATTACAAAGGGCACTGTTTAGCCCGGTTTACACCATAAAGACCGAATACCTTAGGGAGTGTTCAGTGTCGCGGGTTTGGCCTTATATGCATCAGCTCCGAATTATGTCTTTGGTCAAATATTGGGTTTGCTCGGCTCCTGTGTTTTGCTGCCTTACGTCCCGCTCTATCGGCTAAGGCGGCACCAGGAGAACTACTGCGATTGTGCCCTGGTTCATCCGAATGAGCACCTCAGTAGAGAAAGCCGAAAACTAACTGTCATGATATAGCGTGAGACCGGTCAACCACTCGATGACCTAGCAGAATCTTCGGGATTCCTCCGCCTTAATGATACGTCTCCAACGTATCTATAATTTTTGATTGCTCCATGCTATATTATCTACTGTTTTGGACTATATTGGGCTTTATTTTCCACTTTTATATTATTTTTGGGACTAACCTATTAACTGGAGGCCCAGCCCAGAATTGCTGTTTTTTTGCCTATTTCAGTGTTTCGAAGAAACGGAATATCACACGGAGTCCGGACGGAATGAAACCTTTGGGAACGTGATTTTCTCACCGAATATGACCCAGGAGACTTGGACCCTACGCCAAGGAAGCTTCAAGGTGGGCACGAGGTAGGGGGCGCGCCCTATATCCCCAGGCGCGCACCCACCCTCGTGGGCCCACCGAAGCTCCACCGACGTACTTCTTCCTCCTATATATACCTACGTACCCCCAAACGAACAGAAACGGAGCCAAAAACCTAATTCCACCGCCGCAACTTTCTGTATACACGAGATCCCATCTTGGGGCCTATTCTGGAGCTCCGCTGGAGAGGGCCGTCATCATGGAGGGCTTCTACATCATCATAGCCTCTCCGATGAAGTGTGAGTAGTTTACCTCAGACCTTCGGGTCCATAGTTAGTACCTAGATGGCTTCTTCTCTCTTTTTGGATCTCAATACAAAGTTCTCCCCATCTCTCATGGAGATATATTCGATGTAATCTTCTTCTTTTTGCGGTGTGTTTGTTGAGACCGATGAATTGTGGGTTTATGATCAAGTCTATCTATGAATAATATTTGAATCTTCTCTGAATTCTTTTATGTATGATTAGTTATCTTTGCAAGTCTCTTCGAATTATCAGTTTGGTTTGGCCTACTAGATTGGTTTTTCTTGCCATGGGAGAAGTGCTTAGCTTTGGGTTCGATCTTGCGGTGTCCTTTCCCAGTGACAGAAGGGGCATCAAGGCACGTATTGTATCGTTGCCATCGAGGATAACAAGATGGGGTTTATTTCATATTGCATGAATTTATCTCTCTACATCATGTCATCTTGCTTAAAGCGTTACTCTGTTTTTAACTTAATACTCTAGATGCATGCTGGATAGCGGTCGATGAGTGGAGTAATAGTAGTAGATGCAGAATCGTTTCGGTCTACTTGTCACGGGCACGATGCCTATTTACATGATCATGCCTAGATATTCTCATAACTATGCTCAATTCTGTCAATTGCTCAACAGTAATTTGTTCACCCACCGTAGAATACTTATGCTCTTGAGAGAAGCCACTAGTGAAACCTATGGCCCCCGGGTCTATTCTCATCATATCAATCTCCATCACTTTAATCTTGCTTTGCTTTTTACTTTGCCTTTTACTTTTCACTTTGCATCTCTATACCAAAAATACTATCTATCAGATCTCACTCTCGTAAGTGACCGTGAAGGGATTGACAACCCTAATCGCGTTGGTTGCGAGTAGCTATCATTTTGTGCAGGTACAAGGGACTTGAGCGTGGCCTCCTACTGGATTGATACCTTGGTTCTCAAAAACTGAGGGAAATACTTACGCTACTCTGCTGCATCATCCTCTCCTCTTCGGGGAAAACCAACACAAGCTCAAGAGGTAGCAAGAAGAATTTCTGGTGCCGTTACCGGGGAGTCTATGCAAAAAGTTAACATACCAAGTACCCATCACAATCCCTATCTCTCGTATTACATTAGTTGCCATTTGCCTCTCGTTTTCCTCTCCCCCACTTCACCCTCGTCGTTTTATTCACCCTCTCTTTCTCCTTCTCCTTCTCCTCCTCCTTTCTCTGTTTGCCTTTTTCTCGCTTGCCTTGTCGTCATGGCTAATCTTATCTCTTCTCCGTTATCTCCCGAGAATGAAGTCCTAAATTTTAAACAAAGGGAGGGAGAAATCTGAAAGACGCTTGGTATAGAATTTGCAATGCTCAAAATAGATCTACCAGGAAGCAATCTACTTCAGTTCTTCTTCGCAATTTTTATGTAGGTGCTAGTCCTTGGTATAGATATATCCTTGATACCATTACCGGGGAGAATTTCTTGGGTAGCCACACTTTTGATTCTTATAATGCTATGATAGATTTATTTGACTCACCACCTCTTTTGGTTAAAGGAACTATGTTAACTTTGGAGCATGTTATGCAAAGGCTTGAAATTATTGAAAACAAAGTTGCTACCATTGAATCAATTGAAAATCTAGATAAAAAGATCCATAATCAAATTACCCAATATGGATCTAAGGTAGGAATGACTTTGAAAAATATTAAGGAAAAGGAACCCATGGTTAATGAGAAAATAAATCTAGATTCCACTAGAATCGATAAACTTGAGGGTATCATTACCAACTTAGGAACCGCTTTTTCTTCCGTAAAGAATACTCCTAGTCCTCCCACTAAAATTACAAAGCTTATGTATGTTCCTAAGAATAAGGGTGAATCATCTAGTAAGGAAACTACGAATCTTAAATCTATAAGCATTCATCCCGATATTTTTGCTTTCATTAAGGAACCTTATGCTACGAATGAATTTTTTCATCTTGTGCCTAAAAGTTTGATAATTACTAGAAAGGAAGAAATTTCTAAGAAAGATAGTTGCCTCATTGAAGAATTGCCTACCAAAGATGGCAATACCTAGATCTATCCTCGCTTTTGTGCCTAGCTAGGGGCGTTAAACGATAGCGCTAGTTGGGAGGCAACCCAATTTCATTTTTAGTTTTTTGTGTTTTTCTTCTGTTAGGGAATAAATAACCCATCTACCTTCTGTTTGGATGTGGTTTTGTGTTTTAATTAGTGTTTGTGCCAAGTTAGACCTATTGGATCTTCTTGGATGATAGTTATTTGATCTTGCTGTAATTTCCAGAAACTTTGCGTTCAGTGCCCGAATTATTAAGAATCATCAGAATTTGATAAAATACTGATTCCAATTGGTGCTGATCAATAAACAAATTGTCTAGGTCGTCCAATTTTGGTAGATTTTGTGGAGTTCCAGAAGTTTGCGTTAGTTACAGATTACTACAGACTGTTCTGTTTTTGACAGATTCTGTTTTTCGTGTGTTGTTTGCTTATTTTGATGAATCTATGGCTAGTAAAATAGTTTATAATCCATAGAGAAGTTGGAATACAATAGGTTTAACACCAATGTAAATAAAGAATGAGTTCATTACAGTACCTTGAAGTGGTCTTTTGTTTTCTTTCTCTAACGAAGCTCACGAGATTTCTATTGAGTTTTGTGTTGTGAAGTTTTCAAGTTTTGGGTGAATTCTTTTGATGGATTATGGAACAAGGAGTGGCAAGAGCCTAAGCTTGGGGATGCCCATGGCACCCCCAAGATAATCCAAGGACACCAAAAAGTCAAAGCTTGGGGATGCCACAGAAGGCATCCCCTCTTTCGTCTACTTCCATCGGTAATTTACTTGGAGCTATATTTTTATTCACCAACATGATATGTGTTTTGCTTGGAGCGTCTTGTATTATTTGTGTCTTTGTTTGCTAGTGTTCCACAATCATCCTTTGTGTACACACCTTTTGAGAGAGCCATACATGAATTAGAATTTGATAGAATACTCTATGTGCTTCACTTATATCTTTTGAGCTATGTAGTTTTGCTCTATGTGCTTCACTTATATCTTTTGAGCGTTATAATTTTGCTCTATGTGCTTCACTTAGATCTTTAGAGCACGGTGGTGGATTTGTTTTAAAGAAACTATTGATCTCTCATGCTTCACTTAAATTATTTTGAGAGTCTTAATAGCATGGTAATTTTCTTAATAATAACATGCTTGGTATTCAAGATTTGTGAAACTTTCTTTTGAGTGCGTTGAATACTAAGAAAAGTTGGATGCTTGATAATTGTTTTGAGATATGGAGGTAGTAATATCAGAGGCATGCTAGTAGAGTAATTATGAACTTGAGAAGTGTTTGAGTTAAAGTTTGCAAGTCCCGTAGCATGCACGTATGGTAAACGTTATGCAACAAATTTGAAACACGAGGTGTTATTTGATTGTCCTCCTTACGAGTGGCGGTCGGGGACGAGCGATGGTCTTTTCCTACCAATCTATCCCCCTAGGAGCATGCGCGTAATGCTTTCGTTTTTGATGGCTTGTAGATTTTTGCAATAAGTATATGAGTTCCTTATGACTAATGTTGAGTCCATGGATTATACGCACTCTCACCCTTCCATCATTGCTAGCCTCTACGGTACCGTGCATTGCCCTTTCTCACATCGAGAGTTGGTGTAAACTTCGCCGGTGCATCCAAATCCCGTGATATGATACGCTCTTTCACACATAAACCTCCTTATATCTTCCTTAAAACAGCCACCATACCTACCTATTATGGCATTTCCATAGCCATTCCGAGATATATTGCCATGCAACTTTCCACCATCCAGTTTATCATGACACATTCATCATTGTAATATTGCTAGCATAATCATGAAGTTCACATAGTATTTTTGGCAAAGCCACCGTTCATAATTCTTTCATACTTGTCACTCTTGATTCATTGCATATCCTGGTACACCGCCGGAGGCATCCATATAGAGTCATACTTTGTTCTAGTATCGAGTTGTAATCATTGAGTTGTGTAAATAAATAGAAGTGTGATGATCATCATTCAATAGAGAATTGTCCTAAAAAAAGAGAAATACAAAAGAAAAAAAAGGCCCCAAAAAAAAGGGGCAATGCTACTATCCTTTTTTTCCCACACTTGTGCTTCAAAATCTTCATGATAGAGAGTCTCGTGTTTTGTCACTTTCATATACTAGTGGGAATTTTTCATTATAGAACTTGGCTTGTATATTCCAACAATGGGCCTCCTCAAGTGCCCTAGGTCTTCATGAGCAAGCAAGTTGGATGCACACCCACTTAGTTTCTTTTGTTGAGCTTTCATACATTTATAGCTCTAGTGCATCCGTTGCATGGCAATCCCTACTCCTTGCATTAACATCAATCGATGGGCATCTCCATAGCCCATTGATTAGCCTCGTTGATGTGAGACTTTCTCCTTTTTGTCTTCTTCACATAACCCCCATCATTATATTATATTCCACCCATAGTGCTATATCCATGGCTCACGCTCATGTATTGCGTGAAAGTTTATGAGTTTGAAATTATTAAGGTATGAAACAATTGCTTGGCTTGTCATCGGGGTTGTGCATGATGAGAGCATTCTTGTGTGACGAAAATGGAGCATGACTAAACTATATGATTTTGTAGGGATGAACTTTCTTTGGCCATGTTACTTTGAGAAAACATAATTGCTTTGTCGGTTTTCTTGAAGTATTATTATTCTCTATGTCAATATGAACTTTTGTCTTGAATCTTTCTAATCTGAATATTCATACCACAATTAAGAAGATTTGCATTGAAATTATGCCAAGTAGTACTCCGCATTAAAAATTCTCTTTTTATCATTTACCTACTCGAGGACGAGCAGGAATTAAGCTTGGGGATGTCTGATACGTCTCCAACGTATCTATAATTTTTGATTGCTCCATGCTATATTATCTACTGTTTTGGACTATATTGGCCTTTATTTTCCACTTTTATATCATTTTTGGGACTAACCTATTAACCGGAGGCCCAACCCAGAATTGATGTTTTTTGCCGATTTCAGTGTTTCGAAGAAACGGAATATCAAACGGATTCCAAACGGAATGAAACCTTCGGGAACGTGATTTTCTCACCGAATATGACCCAGGAGATTTGGACCCTACGCCAAGGAAGCTTCGAGGTGGGCACGAGGTAGGGGGTACGCCCTATACCCCCAGGCGCGCCCCCACCCTCGTGGGCCCACCGAAGCTCCACCGATGTACTTCTTCCTCCTATATATACCTACGTACCCCCAAACGAACAGAAACGGAGCCAAAAACCTAGTTCCACCGCCGTAACTTTCTGTATCCATGAGATCCCATCTTGGGGCCTGTTCCGGAGCTCCGCCGGAGAGGGCCGTCATCATGGAGGTCTTCTACATCATCATAGCCTCTCCGATGAAGTGTGAGTAGTTTACCTCAGACCTTCGGGTCCATAGTTAGTAGCTAGATGACTTCTTCTCTCTTTTTGGATCTCAATACAAAGTTCTCCCCATCTCTCGTGGAGATATATTCGATGTAATCTTCTTCTTTGTGCGGTGTGTTTGTTGAGACCGATGAATTGTGGGTTTATGATCAAGTCTATCTATGAATAATATTTGAATCTTCTCTGAATCTTTTATGTATGATTGGTTATCTTTGCAAGTCTCTTCGAATTATCAGTTTGGTTTGGCCTACTAGATTGGTTTTTCTTGCCATGGGAGAAGTGCTTAGCTTTGGGTTCGATCTTGTGGTGTCCTTTCCCAGTGACAGAAGGGGCAGCAAGGCACATATTGTATTATTGCCATCGAGGATAACAAGATGGGGTTTACTTCATATTGCATGAATTTATCTCTCTACATCATGTCATCTTGCTTAAAGCGTTACTCTGTTTTTAACTTAATACTCTAGATGCATGCTGGATAGCGGTCGATGAGTGGAGTAATAGTAGTAGATGCAGAATCATTTCGGTCTACTTGTCACGGACGTGATGCCTATATACATGATCATGCCTAGATATTCTCATAACTATGCTCAATTCTGTCAATTGCTCAACAGTAATTTGTTCACCCACCGTAGAATACTTATGCTCTTGAGAGAAGCCACTAGTGAAACCTATGGCCCCCGGGTCTATTCTCATCATATCAATCTCCATCACTTTAATCTTGCTTTGCTTTTTTACTTTGCCTTTTACTTTTCACTTTGCATCTCTATACCAAAAATACTATCTATCAGATCTCACTCTCGTAAGTGACCGTGAAGGGATTGACAACCCCTAATCGCGTTGGTTGTGAGTAGCTATCATTTTGTGCAGGTACAAGGGACTTGAGCGTGGCCTCCTACTGGATTGATACCTTGGTTCTCAAAAACTGAGAGAAATACTTACGCTACTCTGCTGCATCATCCTCTCCTCTTTGGGGAAAACCAACGCAAGCTCAAGAGGTAGCACTTAACGAAGGGCCGTTTCCCGGCCAGGCATGTACGTGCCCCAAATTCGGATGAGCGTGGAGCCACCAGGGGCTATTTTTATAGCCCCACTATCAAACTTCTCTGGCTAAGTGAAAGTGTTAAAGCATTATAGTCCGATTGCCAAGTTCTCTGCGCTATCACCTCCTTAATGGACCAAGACGTTGGATCATGTGTGAACATGTGTCTTCTGCGAACACCCCCGCATTATATGCGTGGGGGCTGAAGCCAACGACTGCCATCTTTCAGGTTATATACATATCTATCTATCTATATCTATCTATACCTATATTAATTCTTGACTCCCTAGAAATTCCCACGTAAATTAGATTTTACGAGCCGTTAATCTGGTGGGGCAGAATTATTACGGTGTAGATCGATTCATGAATTCCATTGTAAGAAATTCCCATGTAAATTAGATTTTATGAGCCGTTAATCTGGTGGAGCCGAATTATTACGGTGTAGATCGATTCACGAATTCCATTGTAAAAAAACTTAATTTTAAAGAACTTCTATCCCAATCTTCCCTGGAGCACGCTCCACCATCGTTATTCAAGCTGGTCCACGTATGTCAACAAGCCAACGCGGGCTCTAGCCGTCAACACGCTGCTGCTACTTCTATGCTATGTAGTGGATACACCATCGGCCATCTTGGCTCCTGCTAGTGCTATGGCGTGCATGGTTGGTCAAACACTACCACTAATTGCACTGCCATGTTGGTGCAAACAATCTCTGTAATATAATTTGTTTAGTACATACATGCAGACGGCAGCTGCGATGAGCAAGGAAATACCAGATCACCGACACACTGCTAATCAATCGTGGTTAGAGTCCTATCTTTACCTATTAATAAAGCGCCTATTGCTTCTGGTCGTACGTCATGAGTATTTTTACATAAAAGTCCCTCTGTTTCTAGGAATTCAGCCCGCAGTCCCATCATAAGTCAGCCCCAAACCGGTACAAAGGACACAAAAGAAAAAAAAAACAGCGCCCCGCACGACCTTGCCTCCTCGATCCCATCTTGACCTCCATCCCGCTGTCTCCTTCCCCGCGCCGTCCGCCTGACACCGCGTCAAACGGGAGCGCGTCACTCCCTAGACGGTGGCGATGATGGAGGGCGCCGCCCATCTCCTGACCGGCGGATTCGTCGGCTCCTCGCTCCTTGGGGCCAGCCCCTCCCCCATGCCGGATCGCGCATCGGCTTGGAGGCCCCTTGGGGATGCCGTCGGTGCGGGAGTCCTGCACGGCCGTGCGGGCTGGGAACCGAGCGGTGACGTTTAACAGGGAGCTAGAGCGGCCTCACCCACCCACATCAGCGGCGCAGAAAAACAAGATTCCGACGAAGAAGCGGCGACCGGCGAGAGAGCGATCGAGGAAGGATGCCGTCTGCGGGGCCGGCGGTCCTGCTGGTCGCGGCCGTGTGGGTGCTCCTGTCAGCCGGCCGTGCTGGCTGACGGCAACGGCACGGCGTGCCTGTGCACGGGCACGCGGTGTGTGCCGCCCTGCCCTGTCCCGGGGACGCCGCTACTGACGACGTCGCCCACGCAGTTCCCCTTCTGCCCGCAGCGGCTGCAGGCGACCGGGCCCTTCCCGTGGGAGCAGCAGCCGGCGGCGGCGACGAGGACGGGGTTCCCTCAGGACACAGGGTTCCTTGCGGCGGCAGTGGCGAGCCCGGCAGGACGACAGCTGTGACGGTGGCCTCCGTGTGCTCTACTTTCTTGCTGCTCGCCCACCTCTATAGACCAGTAGATTCAGGTCAGGCTGCAGGGTGGTCAGAAGATGCTCAACTTATATATAGGCCTTCGATTCAGTTCATATATGTAGGCCATGGATGGATGAACAATCTAAAATTTTGGTTCCTCCTCCTTTTTCACTCTTCTTGTGAGAATGGCAAGTTTTTGATTCATTGCAACTGAATGCTGGGGCACTGCCAGATCTGATATACTAACACACATGGAGTATTAGTACCATTTGGATCTGTGTATGATTGATGCTTTATGAGATGTTGAGATGCATGGTCTCGAACGTGCATATATTCTTTCTTGACCTATATTAGAAGCAGTTGGGCCACGGTGAGAGCCTCGATTCGCTCCCTCGCCGCCGCCGCCCCATCTACCATTATTGGCCTAGATTAGAATTTGTCCTTGCTGATTCGTCGTGGCCTGATTTCTTATGTTTCTCTCTTGTTGATGCAAACTTGCTCTGCTTGACTCTGTTTTGGCCTCAAGGCGCTGGCCTTTTCCTGTGTTAGCATGTGTGTGTGTGTGTCTCATAGGTCTTGAAAGCATGTAGTATGTTGCTTGATTCATATGATTCTTTGGTGACAGCAAGTTTTTCATGGAGCACCTTTTCGTGCTGATGTTGGCTTCTGATGTTTGCTGTTGTACTTCTGCTACCAGAGATAATGCGGGGGTCCTCCTTGCTTAAGCACCAGCATGGTGGGGACTTTCAGAGGCTGCCGCCGATGGCGAGTCCAAACCAGATGCATCATCATCCGCCGCCCCCAATGACTAATTTCTGTGGAAATGGTTTTGGCCCGTGGAACCACGGTGCGCATCCAGAGGTAATTACGTTAGTTATCTGACATGAGGGTGGCATGTTCACTCATCCATCATATGTAATCGCATCCTCTGGTCATTAATCTTTAAGAGAACAGAGAATGGTACACAAGATCCTCTCTTGGTGGTTTGAAGGTTGCATCCTACTTTCTGCATCTTAATTGCATACTTGTGTATCATTCCATTTAATGATAGTATGGATGCCATAAGTTGCATCCTCTCCATCACATGTGATCGCATGGTATTTAATGATACTATATGTTCATTCCTTATGTTTTCTGGTAATTAAACCGGCAATCCCTTTTTAAGTGGTTATCTCGGAAAATGTTTCATTTTTTCCCAAAACAATCCTTCCTTACTCGGCTAATCAGAGATAAGGTTTCGTGTTTTTTGCAGGGGGCGCCTGCGTTGAAGCCATAGACCACAGCAGCGCAGGCTTGCAGGGGGCGGCGGCCATGGCGGGGAGGTGGCGTTGCGCTCGAGCGCTACATCAGGCGGCGGCAGCGAGGCGGGAGGCACGTGCGGAGAATGCATCAAATGTTTGATGAATTGCTTGAAGAAAATGCATCAGGTCCTTTCTTGATTGCTTCAAGTCCTCAACCAGGTAAAATAAATCCTGGTATTGTTTTTCTTCTTGCATAACTTATCTAATCTCCCAACAGATTTGGTGGGTTGGTGTGGTTGTTAGTCTTAGTTTTAGCCGTGGCTATGAAATTTTGTTGAGAAGTAGGCAAACATAGAAGTTGTTGTTTGTTGAATGAATTTGCACATGTATCTCTTTTATTCCTACAACAGTTAGTCAGCAAGATCTTTCGCACTGGTGTGATACTATTTTTTCTACCCAAGCTCTAATAATTTTAGTGCCAAGAAAAATTGATGCATCTGAACTATGACACATCTCTCTATTATGAAACTGTGGTTGTATTGTTTGTCATCTGAAAACCACACTCAAGTATACATTATAGGACATAATGCCCAGAAAATAATCACCACGCATGGATATCACTCTTGACCACATAGTAAAACATTGCATAATTTTCTGGTTTTCTGAAGGTACCATTCAGTATTATTTTTTGTCATACAAAGATAGAACAAAGGCCACAAGAGCTGATTTTGTGCACCTTGCTGCATGGGCACCCACTTGATTAAGATATTAGAAGTGTGAGCTTTTAGAATTTCAAAATAACAAGTCAGATTCTCATTATTAACCTGTGTTCACATTCTAATGTTTTCTGACTCTAACAGATTGTCTTTGAGAATAATTTGATGAACCACCATGTCGCCCTTCAATACATTTCTAGAGCTGAAATTTCAGGGCATCAAGAAGTAATTAACTATGCTTCAAGTAAGGAAGTTATTTGGTATAACTTTTTTGAGGACTAAATTACTAGCTTAATGTTTTGAAGTTATTGAGCTGCAGATATGGCATGTGCATACACGAAGACCTGGTGCATCAAAGCTCGGTGAGGACACACCTCTTCTTACAGGACAGGTTTGTCTACAAATTATCCGAACTTCAATTTCCACAATAAAACGCATGTTTTTATTTATCATGGTTTCTTCTCTTACATAACCAAACATTTTTGCAGATGTTGATTTTTCATTTCCTTCCAACGCCATTAAATCCCAGTCTTATCTAATTTGAAATGGCTCCAGCGTGTGTGATGTATGCTCCCCTCAGTTTTTGGAGGAACATGGTGCTATTTGGTGGTTTTAGTTGTGGAAAATATGTCATTAGTTAGGCACTTTCTAAGCTGGTCACCTGACTGCTCTATTGTCAAAATCCTTTGTCTATAGTATTTTCTTGGTACCATCTCTATGCCGTCTATTGAGTTTGAAAATATTTGCGGTAATCCAAGTTTGAAGCTCTGGTTTATGTGGTATGTGGGGAAAGAGGAAATGAGATGTCTGATGTTCTCATATATGGATTTTCCCCAATTAACAATGACATTGCCTGACATGATGTGAACAGTGGAGCCGCTTAAATTCCATGGCAAGCTCACCATGGTCGGCTTTCTTACTCCAGATGGGTGGGAGGGAACAGAGGAAGAGGGAGCCGCCCAAGTTCCCATTGATATGGCGGCGCGGGCGGAGGACACGACGGTGCGGCCGGTAGAAGCGCTATTCTTTCTGCCCTCGTTCTCGGAAAATGACGGGGACAAGGGAGGGAGGCTGCGCCGACGTTGTCCTAACAGAGAAGAAGAAGAATGGGGAACGGGAAGTGCGTGTCGGTCAAGTCTTTCAATGGGCCACGCCCAAAAAATAGTGCAAAATAATTGACAAATGAAACATAATATTCCAAACAATGTTCGTCACCATAAAAATGATACAATTCTAAAAAATATCCTTGATTTAAAAAAACACCTCAAAATAAAGAAATATTCATTTTTCTGAATAATAGAAAATAAAGTTGATTGAAAGACTATTTCATACACAACTACTCTCTCATCGGGTGAAATGAAAGTGTGGAGATGAAATAGGTCATGACAAACATTATTAGGGAATATGTCCAAATTTCATGGTCCAAAAAGAAATATTTGATGTAACCATATTTTTGACGTTTTTGCAAAAAATGGATTAAAAAACGTGTTTCATAATTCATGAGGAGCAAGTTATTTTTAATATTTCACCCGGTGCAACGCACGGGCATTTTTACTAGTAAGTATACAATATCTACTTCTATCAAATTTCACTTCAAATTCTAGACGCACCATCTCATCCCCTCATGACCTGGTGGCTGATTGCGTTCTCATCCCTCCTCTCCTCTTCTTCCTCCTCGCCCCTCCTTGAGTGTTCCACGAGCCTTTTGCCAAGAACAAATCCCCTATCTCCTTTGTATCCTTCACTCGCTGCCTTTCCTGACCGGCACATTATGGAGTTTCAGAAGTTCGCATCCATGCTAGAATCAATCTAAAAAGATGGTATGATCTAACCCAGCCTCCTCATCTATGTACCTGTTCCACCTCAATCTTATGAATCATGAATCCCACCAGCTTCCATGTTTTGATCACATATCCAGCTCCAGCATATACCAAGATGAATTAATCCAAGAGGTGTACTACCAATTGTTTGGAGAAGATCGGACAACCATCGCTGCTAACGAGGCTGCCGTGCTAGAGAACTATGGTAGGCTTGGGTGTTCACTGTATTGACATCCTGGTATATGATCTGGCTTTGGTGGCAGGCTGCTGGATCGATTTTGTCCAAGGCTAAGTAGCTTTCAATTGGCTGGAAACATACGTGTACACTACAACCTGGGTTAATCAACTTCATTGATAAGCTTGGCCAATGCTTTTGTCCGACAGCAAAGGACACCAGGGCCAACGTGTGTGATGGCAAGGCGTTGGGCTGCATGCTGGTGTTGGCCACCAAGTTTGTTGTAGGGACAAGACGCCGGCCTCTGCCTTCGACATGATCTCGGTGAACCGCAAGTAATCGTGCAAATTCAGAGTAGTCTTTGTGTTTTCATCTTCAATTCCTTCGTTTATAAATTGCTTACTCCATGTATATGTAGGATAAATATACATACAATAAGTTGCAACACAATTACTCGCATATAGGGCTAAAGGCTACCAAATGGGTAAGAACATGAATGATGTGGTCTGGTTACAATCTATTTGTAACACATAGAATTTTTTTTCTGATATTTTTAGAGTAGTGTACATCATCAAAACTACAACATAATTCTTTTGCTGTTGTAGCTGCTTGATTTCTCCGTCATAACTAGAGGAGGAACTTTACAACTATTGAAGTCAGGTTTAGGCATCGATGTGTTGTGATATGTAAGCAAACATTGTCTAATGGTTGATTATATATTTTTAAACTCAAATAATTTTACAATAAGATTACATGAGTAGCAATTAGATTAAATAATTTTACAATAATTCTAATGGTTGACTATATATTTTTAAATTCAAATAATTTTACAATAATTTTACAATAAGAACCTACAAAGTGATGTCGATTTTTTTACATCGTAGATTGTAGATCCGAATGGACTAGCCTAATATAAACAAAATTACAAAATCAAGTTTCTCCTGACCGTGAACTTGATCTGCATCTTTTTGTATATTAATTCCTTATATGGACTTTTGTTTATCTAGGAAAAAAACTAACGACAATATAGACTCTGCCCAACTAATTAATTCACACATTTATGTCTTGGTTTCAGATGCATTAAATTTGAGAAGCAACTTCGGTTGCAGAACACATCATGCACGTCATGGATGCAAGTGTGTGTTCGTGCGTGCATGCGTCCTTGCCTGTACGTGCGTGTGTACTGGTGCAATCATATCTTCCTACTAACCCATATAAACTCCACTGTAACAAGTATCTTCTCTTCCATGGAAGTGGAAGCAATGCCATTTTTTTAAGAATATGTGCTGAATTAAGTTGTCAGAGATATTTGTGTTTGTGCATATGCATGATAAAATGCTACTAGAGAAGAAAAAACTGAATATGAAAAGTAGTATGTGTACATGATAAGTTCTCCTTCAAAATTTACTCAGATTTTCATGTATTTCTATCTATCTCATGTTATTTGTTCTTCTCATGTAGAAAGTTTGGGCCTATAAGAACCCTTACGTAGTTCCTTTCATAGACTTTTTAGCATGACCATGACCTAACCTCCTTTGATCTTGAGGTACATCGAAACAAAGTAGTACTCGAGCTCGAGCGTTTTGATCTGCGCCTCTAGGGTAGTCTAGGTGCATGGAATCATGGTTCATAGTCCGGAAGGCGCCGGTCAAATTGCCCGTTCCAGGTTTGATATAGGGATCTTTACATTTTCACAGATCTTCTCCTGGAGTTTTATAACCTGGATGTATGTAATACAATTAACCTTGGGACAAAGGAAAGATTAGCCAATTAATCTATCAATGCTAGAAACATGCATCAACACCAACAGTAACAAAAATATTACCTTGAGACCATATTTCTTAATAAATATGTTGTTAATGAACTATAAGAACAATGTTTCTCACCATCAAGCAACTATTTTAGACATTTTTATAGTAGAAAAATATATATTCTTACTTCATCATCATTGTTGCAGGATACCATGGTATGTGTAGACTATTTAAGTTTCAATCCATAAATATATAGTTGCAAATATATATTCTCAGTTCTTTTCATATTATGGTTGCAAGAGTACATGATACCATGGTATGTGGTGTTGTAAAAAGCACAAGGTAGAATAATTTAGGGCACATATCTAACAGTGATGACAGATGATTGGTAATATTTAGATTATTTTGGCCACTACTTTCATTTTGGTCAAAATATAAAACACATTAACTCTTTTGCTCGAGACCAAAGTTTCAGATATGCATCCTGGTTCTTCGCATGGGGAAAGTATGTATATGGTAATTGTCAACATGATTTAAATATTCCTAAATACTTTAACAAAGCTTCAATTATACGAGACCATTTTATTAACTACATATGTTGGACAAATCAATGAAACACATGCACATCATCGATTTACAGGATTTGAGACATTGGGTTGTGAAATGGGTGTCCTAAAGCACAAGTTACCAATACAGCTTATAATTGGTGAGAATTGTTACTATTGCCATATCGAGCCAAGATATATGCCCAGAGAAGATTAGACTAAAAAATCGTGAAGATTTCATCATACAGTTTGTTAATGAACATTAATTATCGAATGTCCAAACATCAACTATGTCAATTCTATTAATACATCATTTTAATTTTGATGGTAAACATTGATTTGGATATCCTTGAACAACGAAAATAGATAGAAAAAATTCTTACTATTATAGTCACCCTTCCTATTTTGCTACATTTATAAATACTTTTTTTACATACAAACCAGAGATAAGTGATGTGCACCGACAAAATGCACAATGTTTTGACTCAGGGAAATCTAATATGTTAAGTAAATCAAAACATATGAAGTATAAAATAAAGCAGTGAAACCAGGCCGTCAGATGAATTTAATTCTTTGGGGAAATATAAAATGAAGTACCACTTTTTTGTAGGCTAGCCCGTGCGAATGCATAGGTTGGCGACTAGTATACATAAACGGCCGCACAGGAGGCATCATAGTATTTTCGGGCAAAAGTATAAATACAGCCTTGATAAACTCAATAAAACATTGTTTTTACAATGGGAATACATGCCACTTAAACATAATATTCTTCGAGCACTGAGCCTCTATCGAACGAGCGCCTTCAAGAACTTCTTTAAAGTAGTGCTCGGCAGCCACTCGGCCTATGGCCGAACCCGGTGCCGCAACAGTGGTGGCATCCATCTCCGCCCCGTATGTTTTGACACGGGCAAGGGCCATCCGCGAGCCTTCTATGCATGCCGACCTCTTTACAGCATCGATGCGTGGC